>NC_052518.1:62911268-63171268 GCF_014356525.2 Nilaparvata lugens | reverse complement strand
TAAAATTGGAGCTGAGCATAAATTACTCTTCAATTTATTGAATGACTCTGAAACTCTATCCGTCCAATGTCGTTTTTCTTCAGTCAATTCTGTAAGGGGTTTCGATAAATCATGAAATTACAAACAGAACGTATGTAATAATTATGTACACAATCCTAGAAAACTTCTCAGTTCAGACTTATTTGTTGGAATCGGCCAATTCTGAACAGCACTCAATTTTTCTGTGTCAGTAGCTAAGCCTTTTCTTGAGACTATATGACCTAGATATTTTACTTCAGTTCTAAACAGGTTACACTTCTTTGGAGATGGTTTCAGGTTAGCTGTTTTTAGTCTAGAAAATACCTTTTCCAAGTTATCCAGATGTTCTTCAAATGTCTTTCTCATTACAATAATATTGTCAAGATAGACTAAGCATACTTCCCAAGACAGACCACGAAGCACCATATCCATTAATCTCTCAAATGTTGCTGGTGCACTAGTAAGACCAAATAGCATGACATTGAACTGCCATAAACCTTCCCCTGTTGAAAATGCTGTCTTCTCTTTATCATCAGGATGTAATGCCACCTGGCAATACCCGTTTTTCAGATCAAGTGTAGAAAACCACTTGGAACCGGAAAGTGCATCTGAACTGTCATTAATTTGAGGGAGTGGGTAACTATATTTCTTTGTAACTTCATTCAATTTTCTGTAGTCCACACAAAATCTCATACTGCCATCTTTTTTCTTAACCAAAACTACTGGTGATTACCAAGGGCTGTGTGATTCTTCAATAACATTCTGTTCCTTCATCTTTTGCACCATATCACCTACTTCTTGTCTTTTTGCGAATGGTACTTCTCTAGGTCGTTGTTTAATTGGATGATAATCTCCAGTATCAATTCTGTGATATGTGAGGTTGGTATAAAACCCATATCTTCATCTCCAAAAGAAAAAATGTCTATATTCTTTCTTAACATTTGTTGAGCTGACTGTCGATTTTCATCTGTCATATATTGTTGTCCATTAGTCAGTAATTGATTAATACACCTTTTAACTTCATTGGAACTTTTCTTCAATTTTCTGTTATTATTGTTTTATCCAAGTACTTCAATATCATTACAATTCGCCAATGCCTTACCTTCCTCTATCACTTTCGGTTCTTCAGTAACATTTGCAATGAGAACGGGAATTGTTTCAGTTTTTCCAATAATTGAGTGGCCAGTCAAAAACCCTTTATTATATATGCTCTGGTTAGGCTCAATTAGGTTTGTCTCATTTTCCAACATTCTTTCAGGTATTGTCATGACCAGTATTTTGAAAAAGGTGGTATAAGTTCATCTTCTATTGTGAACAGTCTTATTTTGTTTCAAACTTCCTGTTCTATTGTTTTCTCCTGGTGATGATTCAAATGCAAATATTCATTATCAAATTAAATAACATTCCTGAATATGAATTACAAATTTATACTCTCTCATAAGATCTAGGCCTAAAATGAAATCATCCATTATTGATGCAACGAAAACGGTAGCTCTTATTCTCTTTCGACCAAGATATAAGACAATGTCAGCTTTTCCATGTACAGGAACATTTTCTTCAGAAGCAGTTTGAAGAACAAATTTTCTTCCTGTCTGTTTAGCTTTTGAACAATCAATTAAATTTGGACGTATAATTGACAATGTTGCTGCTGTGTCAATTGTTACCAAACACTCTTTCCCTTCAATTGTCCCATTCGTGTGTTAGCTGTTCCCATTCATTTCAATCATAGTAACACTACCAATTGCTTCTGAGGTCTCATTGGTAGCAGCTGACATTCGCCTCCCAATGTCAGCTAAATTTAGTTTTACCACTGACTTATTTCCCGTAGGTACATATTTACAATGTCTCTTCGAATGCCCTACTTTTCCACAGTTCCAACATCGATTTTCACATTTTTGTTGAGGACAAATAATATATAATATTGTATATGTCCACTCTCTCCACACAGCCAACACTCTACATTGATGTTGTTAGTTTGTGTCACCTCATCCGTATTTAGTACTCTCCTCTGGCGAGTTGGTAGTACAGCATTAACTGCTCTCTTAGCAGCATCCAATGTCAGAGCTTGGGTGAGTGCAGACCGCATATTAAGATGGTTCCCAATCAACAGCGATCTCTTTATTTCGTGATCATGAATCCCATCCATGAATGATTCAATGGCTAAATGTTGTTGAATATCGACTGGTGCAGAGATATAAGCGATTTGAGCCAACTGCTCTACATCAGCTCCAAATTCTTGCAAACTCTCACCATTTCTTCGAGAATAACTTTTCAGTTGACACCTGTATACGTTCTGTAAGTGGCCATCCCCATAGCGTTGTTCTAGTGCTAACATTAACTTATCAGAATCTAATTATCCACTTAATAAAGTTTTCAACAGGTTAGCAGCTTCTCCTGTCAAGGCTAACGTCAACAGTTTCCTCTTTATTGGTCCAATTATTAAATTTAATGTAGCCGCTGCTTCGAATTGTATTTTGAAAATCTTCCAGGAAGAATGACCGTCGTAATTTGGTGGTTTTACTTTTCTTCATTATTCTCTAATGTATTGTTAGTAGCTAATGTTGGAAGGTTACTCTCATTATTTATAATGTGAATTTCCTCATTATTGATGCCATCATTGAATATATGTCCATCAACATTGGTCTCATTCAACAATCTACCTAGTTTTGCATTGATTGTTGAAATTTGATCATTTGTCTTATTAGACAAGACCTTGACTGTATTGTTTATTTTAGTAATTTGTTCATTTGTATTATTAGACAAGACCTCAATTGTATTGTTTAAACGATTTATATCTCCCCTTACAACTTCTAATTCATTTTCAATTTGCTGCCTTTGTTGAATTGAATTATTACTCAAGTCTCCCATTTTATTGTTCACAGCATTCATATCTTTCCTTACTAAATCTATGCCTTTTTCAAATCCTTGTTCCAAGTTTTGTCCCATATCAGAATCTAATATCTATAGATTCTAACATACCTTTTTTATCGAATTTACCATCTTGTTGAATGCTTCCATCTCCTTCTTTCGATCTAGCTCTTGTTTTCATGTAAAACTTTTTTTTGTGTGACAAATTTTTAGCACAATTCTTTTTTTTAAGGATTCAATCTCACTTCTGACACCAATGTTGTAAATGTGCTTTTGTAATCAATTAACACTTTATTCCTGGAAAGTTTACATTAAACAAGATTGAAAATAAAATAAAGCATCATCTTTTAACATCTCTCATAAAACTGCAACTTAAAAACTAGTTATTTACTTGTTCGTTGCTAAAACAGTCATCTTGGCAACCGTATTCACATGACTAGAATCCATGTAGGGTTCGCCTACATCAGTATTATATTGAAAGTCTTTAATTGGATATTTTATTTCAAATAGTTCAGAGTTTGAGGTGAATTATTCCGATGATATTTGATACCTAATTTGAATAATCGCCTTGAGCGTTTGAGACTCAGGGGGCTGGCGTCGAAAATTAGAAATGAGATAAAAATTACTACAAATTTCATATGATGTCGGAGGCTAGCAATTTCAATTTTCCGTTGTTAGGGCTTTTAATAAAATATGTTGATGCACTGCACTGTGCATTGGGCCCAATAGAGATTATTCAATCTTAGTTACTCACCCGATGAAGCTGGGTATAATTTGGCTGGACCTCTTATGAACATGGTCAGCTTATGGTCTGGTACAGGCAGGACGATTGCAGCTGAATTCGGTGATGTTTGAATTTTGATACTATTCTCCACTACGCATCTAATTTAAAAAAGATAAAACGGTAATTGGTGATGATTTAAATTAATTGAAAATTCAAAGAAATTGAAACATGGAACACTTAGCCATTATCTTGCTTACTGCAAGACATTCATTTTCGGAAGTTAGTTACTCAAACCAATTAGCCTAATTAAAATCATACACCCTTGGATTGTAGGCTTCTTATTGATTGCTTAAATTATCAATTGCTTTCGTCATGATTACATTTTCATGTGAACAAAGTAGTTCTCAGATTCAGTGATTCAAACTCAGTATTTTATATAAATTTCGAAAAAATGATATTTTTTATATAAACAAAACTCGAACCTCTTATTTCTAAATCACACAATATGGAGCTAGCTACTCCCTTATCAGATATCACTCACACATGGTGATTTCAAAAATAACTGACCCATGATAACTTCGGTACAAGCCATATAATACAGTGATGTGGAGTGCAACGAATAAAATAATTTTTTAAGAATATTTTTAGTTTCCTTTGAGGAGAAACTGCCATAATAAGGAAAGCTTATTTTGAAAATAACGGTATTATAATGAAGATAAGAGCTTGACAGGTGGTTGTCTGCTTATAACATCGATTCAACCACTATACTGGTGAGTAATATACAATTTCAATTAAACTAATTTATCGCATGTTATCTACTATTCTTTCCTATCCCAATATCTACCGAAACTGCTTCTTTTTTCTACCGAAACCGATGCATGTCACCGATGATATTATTAGGTTAGCTATAGATCAAAGAAACCGTACTGTCCTCAGTCTGTGTGATTTCTCAAAAGCATTCGACACTGTAGATCATGAAATTCTCTTGATCAAACTAGCCTATTCTTGGGTTCAGTTATCAAACCCCAGCATGGTTCAAATCCTATCTCTCAGGTAGAAAGCAATGTGTCTCTGTTGAAGATAATAGGTCTAATTGGTTAAATGTTAACCATGACGTCCCTCAAGGTTCTATCTTAGGCCCCCTACTCTTCACTCTTTATGCGAATGACCTTCCCTCTGTCATAGAATTTTCTAGTGTCCATACTTATGCTGATGACCTTCAAATTTATGCAAGCTGCTCAATCAAATGAAACAGTAATAAAAATGAATCAAGATATAATTTCAATAGTAGAATGGACTGAAAAACGGACAAAAACTTAACCCTATAAAAACTCAGTCCATAATATTTGGATACTCGCGCTTCGCGCTCGGTGGGGGCTTCGCCCCCTGCACCCCAATTTGGGGTGGGTTAGCATCCTCCACGCTTCGCGCTCCGGCTGTATGGTGGGCTTTGCCCACCCTATCACTTTTCATGACTGTATAGGGTTGGGTAGACTGTATTGGTTGCTTTACTGTATTGGTTGTCACTTATCATGACTGTACCGTGTTGGGTAGCAGCCTCCGCGCTTCGCTCTCTGGCTGGGAGGCGGGCTTCACCCACCCAAGTAGGTTAGGTAGCGTAGTTTAGGTAGGGTGGATTGGATAGAGTAGGTTAGGTAGGGATGGATAGGTGATTAAGTGGAGTAGGTTAGTTAGGGTAGTTTAGATGAGGTTGGTTAGGTAGAGTAGATTAAGTTGGGAGGGATAGGTAAAGTTGAGTTTAGTAGGGTAGAGTAGTAGAGGTAGAGGTTAGATGAACAGGATGTCTGGGTCTAAGCATTGTCAATAACCTAGCAGCCCAGAATGATGCACATCATAGAAATAGAGATTATGTAGGTAAAGTGGGGTGGGTTATGTGGGGTTTGTTTGTTAGAATTTTTCAAGTATAGTCAGGTGGAATAGGCTGGATATAGTGGGGTAGTTAGATTGGATAGGGTGGGGTAGGTTAGATAGCATAAGGTATGTTAAGTAGAGTAGGTTGAATAATTTATGTAGGGTGGCTTGGGTGGGGTAGATTGCTTTTTACAACTGTATGGGTGAGGGCGGGTTAATTAGTTTGAGGGTGTTTCGTGTAGTTTAGGTGGGTTAGGTCAGGTTGGGCATTCCAGGTGAGGTGGGTTTGGTAGAGTTTTGGTTGCAAAGATTAGGTAGAGTAGGTAAGGTTGGGTGATTTAGTTAGATGCCAGATTACGTGATTCCGATGTGAAAAATACAGAGACAATCATTTCTTGGCTGCGAAAATCCTGGAAAATGAGCCAATATTGACAAAAATCGAAAAATCGCCCTTGTATCCCCCCTATTGTATTTTACAGGTTAGTTTCTGTGGGACTGATGTTTATTTGACTGCTGAATTCGATTTTGAGCATAAAAAACCTTTAAGTGTGATTCATGACCAGCACTGTATATAACAGTGGGTCCCACCCCACGCCCCCCTAAACTTAGTTTGTTTTTTGACAATTTTCTGTGTGTTATTTCTGGTCCTCTTTTCAATGAGATCATCCATGATTTTGTGGGATCTACAGTTTTGGCTGGGAGTTCCACACTTTTTTTGGTCATGTTTGTAAATGAAAAATGAAGGGGCTGGTCCCCCATTGAAAAAATAAGGAGTTTGTCTGTGCAAGGTGATGTGAAAGATTCACCTGAGTTGATTAGGTGTGGATTCAGGACTGTAGCAATCCTCCCCCTTTATTTTCCAAGAAATGAGGTGGACATCATCAACCCCCCAAATGAAAATTTCGAAAAAGCCATAATTTTTGCATTACCTACTAGTACTCCTAGAGACTTTCTGATGAATGTTAGTATTGTCACATGCCCCAGTTTTTCTGGGAATTTTTCAAAGTTTTCCATTGGCCAAAATCAGAAAAACCCCCCTATTGAATTTTGTTGGTTAGTTTTCACAAAACCAATGTTTTTCTTGCTGCTGAATCTGAATTTGAGCATGAAAAAGCTGTAGGTGTTTGATGACCAGTGATGAATGTAACCTCAAAAACAAAATCTGATTTTTGGCTGCCAAATTGTGAGAGTCAGAAACTTTTTTGACCAGAATTTAAAGAAAATCAAATAAATGCCCTTACATCCTCCATCTATCATCTCATTGAGTTATCATATGATGAATAGCATCATTTTAATGTGCTGGGTAAGATTGTTCCTCTTGACTTTGCTATAAAATCAAGAATTGAAAAGCTGGAAGAATTGAGGGAGTCATGGGTAACCCCCAAAGTAGAATCTCTCAAATGTGTTATTTCTTTCTCCCTTTAAGATCACTTTCGATCATATTTCGACATATTTGAACATCATTATCTCTCATATGTCTTTCCATATAGTTTTTATATAATAAAAAATAGCCCTGTTTTTGATGTGCTCAACATAATAGTTCCTTATGTCTCAGCTATGAAATTGAACATTGGAAAGTTGAAAAATATAGGGGGCCGAGTAACACCAAAAATCAAATCTGTTGTATTTGATATTTAACAATTTGTTCTATCCTTTTCAATCATTTCTCGACATATTTCAAAATCATTCTACCTTCCAGTGTGATTGTAGATTTTTTTCAAATTACCTGAAATCACACAGCACCTATATTGTCCCCCCTGAGTGCCCCCTGGATTAGATTGATTTCAAGTTTATGATGCAGCATAGACAGCTAGTTATTCAATCTAAACAATGAAATATGATGTGAAAATTACAGAATCCATGAAATTATGACTGCAACATTGTGGGGGTCGAAAATTTTCTGGGCCAAAATTGGAGAAAATCTAGGAATTTCCCTTACATCCCTAATATATCAATCCATTCAGTTCTCATTTATGATAAACAGCCTTATTTCGATGTGCTGAGTAAGATTGTTCCTCTTGACTTTGCTATGAAGTCAAGCATTGAAAAGTTGAAAAAATTGAGGGGGTCCTTGGTTCTGTAATATTTTTTTCTTCTTCCATCACTTTCAATTATTGTTTGATATATTCTAACATCATTATACCGTTCAGTGTGACTGCAGATTTTTCATAATTGTCAAAAATAACACAGCCCCCCTCGAGTGCCCCCTGAATTCAATTTTGGATTTAATGATGCACTATCAGCAGCATAGATAGCGCATTAGGTGATTTCAACATCAAAAACTGATGTGAAAAATACAGAGCCAATCAAATCTTGGCTGCAAAAATCCTTATAAATTATCCAAAATTGGCCAAAATCAAAAAATCGCCCTTGCATCCCCCCTATTGAATTTTTTTGTTTATTTTCATGGGGCTAATGTTTTTCTGGCTGCTGAATCTGATTTCAGGCATAAAAAAGTTGTTGTGATTTATGACCAGCAATGAATGTAATCTCAACAACTGAATCTGATTCCAAATTGTGAGGGTCAAAAATTTCCTTGGCCAGAATTGGAAAAATCAAATAACTGCCCTTTCATCCCTCATATATCATACCATCAAGTTATTATATGATGAATGGCCTCATTTTTATGTGCTGAGTGAGATTGTTTCTCTTGACTTTGCTATGAAATTAAACATTGAAAAGCTGGAAGAATTGAGGGGTCCTGGGTAACCCCCCAAAGTGGAATCTCTCATACATAAAATTTTTTCTTCTTTTTAAATGACTTTAATTTTTTTGACATTTTTGAACATCATTATACCGTCCAGTGTTACTGCAGATTTTTCAAAATTGTCAAAAATCACACAGACCCCCTCCAGTGCTCCCTGGATTTGATTTTGGGTTTGACGATGAACTATCAGCAGCATAGACGGTGAGTCAAGTGATTCCAACATCAAAAACTTATGTGAAAAATACTGAGACAGTCAATTCTTGGCTGCAAAATTCTGGAAAATGAGCCAAAATTGACAAAAATCAAAAAATAACCCTCCTACCAGCATCATTGTTTTTTTTTCGGTAAGTTTCTGCTGGAGTGATGTTTTTTTGGCTGCTTAATTCGATTTCGAGCATAAAAAACCCTGTAAATGTGATCCATGACCAGCACTGTATATGAGGGTCCCCCCCACGCCCCCCTTGGGCTGAGAGACGACACATCCTGAAACGGACGACGAGAGCACCACATGACAAAGAGGACCGTTGCGAGGGGGCCACAGTGATGCAAGCCCAGACCAACTTGGCCACTGAGGGCATCACCAACCTCAACACGGCCAGGTGACGACCTCTGTGCGTCTGTGCCGAGCACGGACACTCAACCGAATAAGGCTATCCTGAGAAATAGTCATAGTAAATTGGACATTTATTTTATCATTATAACTAAGAACATTTAATTAATCTGTCAAATCGGCTTAGAAATTCAACAAACTTATTCAAAGCATCCACACCCTGATGGAAATAATATTAATAAATGAATCAATATTTCAAAAAAGGAATTTTCATTTTGAAGACTTTAAGTTGAGTTTCTATGAGAGGCTATCTCCCCAGGACAGAGATTCCTCATACACAATTATATGACATGACAAAGTAGAAGGAATCTAATAAAGAATCTACTAAGGAATCTATCACAAAGTAGAAGGAATCTTTCATTCTTCTCTATGATGACACACAAACGTGGGCCATAGCCATTCCTTTATAACATGTATGGGATACGAAATAAATGTTTGACGCATCATCCCGTTGGAACTATTGAACTGATTAACTTTAAATTTCGCATAGAGAATCTCAATTTACCGTGGATGGTTAAAGACCTATTTTGTTTTTTGTTGATCAATTGATTATAGATTGAATAGAATAAATTTATCAATTCTGTTATACAGATTTTACGTAAGATAAAAGCCTAATTAAATCGTTTTTCTATTGTGAATTATTACAGTTATTATTACTTTTAAAATCAGCATGGAACTATAGTAGATATAAAAGGCGGGTCCTGGCACACAAGTGTGCCAGAACCCGCCTTTATCTCAAGGTCATCCAGGTCAACCACCCTAACCTCAAGGTCATCCAGGTCAACCACCCTAACCTCAAGGTCATCCAGGTCAACCACCCTAACCTCAAGGTCATCCAGGTCAACCACCCTAACCTCAAGGTCATCCAGGTCAACCACCCTAACCTCAAGGTCATCCAGGTCAACCACCCTAACCTCAAGGTCATCCAGGTCAACCACCCTAACCTCAAGGTCATCCAGGTCAACCACCCTAACCTCAAGGTCATCCAGGTCAACCACCCTAACCTCAAGGTCATCTAGGTCAACCACACCTACCTCAAGGTCATCAAGGTCACCACACCCACCTAAAGGTCATCCAGGTCAACCACCTAACCTCAAGGTCATCCAGGTCAACCACCCTAACCTCAAGGTCATCCAGGTCAACCACCCTAACCTCAAGGTCATCCAGGTCAACCACCCTAACCTCAAGGTCATCCAGGTCAACCACCCTAACCTCAAGGTCATCCAGGTCAACCACCCTAACCTCAAGGTCATCCAGGTCAACCACCCTAACCTCAAGGTCATCCAGGTCAACCACCCTAACCTCAAGGTCATCCAGGTCAACCACCCTAACCTCAAGGTCATCTAGGTCAACCACACCTACCTCAAGGTCATCAAGGTCAACCACACCCACCTAAAGGTCATCCAGGTCAACCACCCTAACCTCAAGGTCATCCAGGTCAACCACCCTAACCTCAAGGTCATCTAGGTCAACCACACCTACCTCAAGGTCATCAAGGTCAACCACACCCACCTAAAGGTCATCCAGGTCAACCACCCTAACCTCAAGGTCATCTAGGTCAACCACACCTACCTCAAGGTCATCAAGGTCAACCACACCCACCTAAAGGTCATCCAGGTCAATCACCTTAACCTCAAGGTCATCCAGGTCAACCACCCTAACCTCAAATTTGAAAAAAAAAAAAAAATTACAAAAAAAAATTTAAAAAAAAAATTAAAAAAAAAAAAAATAAAAAAAAAAAAATAATGACAAAAAAAAAATTCAAAAAAAAAAAAAATTAATAAATAAAAAAAAAAAAAAAATTGATTAAAAAGAAAAAAAAAAATAATAATAGAAAAAAAAATTAAGAAAAAGAATTGAAAAAAAATTGATTTAAAAAAAAAAAAAATTAAAAAAATTAAAAAAAAAAAAAATAATTACAAAAAAAATTAAAAAAAAAAAAAATGAAAAAAAAATTTAAGAAAAAAAAAAAATTAACATTTATTTAAGATTTTTTGTGTTTTTTATTTTTTTTATTTATTTTTTTTATTTATTTTTTTTCTTTTTTGTAATTTTTTTTTTAATTTTTTTTTTAATATTTTTTTCTTTATTTATTTATCTATTTATTTTTTTTTGATTTTTTTTTTGATTTTTTTTGTAATTATTATTATTATTTTTTTTTTTAATTTTTTTTTTTTTTAAATTTGAGGTTAGGGTGGTTGACCTGGATGACCTTGAGGTTAAGGTGATTGACCTGGATGACCTTTAGGTGGGTGTGGTTGACCTTGATGACCTTTAGGTAGGTGTGGTTGACCTAGATGACCTTGAGGTTAGGGTGGTTGACCTGGATGATCTTGAGGTTAGGGTGGTTGACCTGGATGACCTTGAGGTTAGGGTGGTTGACCTGGATGACCTTGAGGTTAGGGTGGTTGACCTGGATGACCTTGAGGTTAGGGTGGTTGACCTGGATGACCTTGAGGTTAGGGTGGTTGACCTGGATGACCTTGAGATAAAGGCGGGTTCTGGCACACTTGTGTGCCAGGACCCGCCTTTTATATCTACTAACTATAAAACTAAAATTGTTTTGTGCTTTGAACAGGCCTTTGTGGAACAACAGTTACCTGCAATTATATTATAAAAATGGACCACTTATTGTGAGCAGTGTTGGTAGAAGTACACCATTTATTAAAAATCGATGGTCTTTCAAGTATCCAGCACTCACTGCCCATTATGATACTTCACACCGTCAAGTTCCATTTTATGACCTTATTCATCCCTTCTCGTTTTGGGAAGCTCGTCTCTGAAACCCGTCAGAAGGCACTTCTCGCCTTGAAAAGCACTAGAGGTAGCTAGTGAAAACTAAGCAACGGCTTTTATGACCAAATACATCGATAGCAAAACAAACTATGTCACTGAAGCATTCCCAAGAGGGTATACAAAGTCCGCCATACTTCACATTCCTGGACCAATGGTCTCTGGAAGAACGCATTTCAAGGAATTTCATTATAATGCTTACACGTTGCAGTTGTTCTGTTTCATCGATGGCTATGAAAAAATGTTGATAGTATATCTGTATACATTACTCTATCATGATGCTCCACTTACTCCATATAGCAAGGATACTGACTAATAAACAAAACCATTAACAACAAAGGACTAATACTATCTCCACTGTTATGGTGTGGCGACCCAAACCCTAAATGTGTTGAAAGTTGGAAAGCCTACCTTCTGCCTAGAACATGAGTAACCATAGTTGAGAAAGCTTTTGATTCAATTTCCTTCCCCAAACCACAACTTCTCTAGACTTAGCCTTCGTTTTTCTGTTCTTATTAACTTTTCTCCATTATTGCATGGTATTGTTTTATAACGTGTTAAGTGTGAGTAATAATAATATTATTATCATGATTAATTTACTGATCATGTCACGTGACATGATTTACGATTACTGTCACGATTATTATCACTCTGTCACGATGAGAAGATGCGAACCGAACACTCCACTGTAGTTTCTCAACTCAACTCGCCAACTGCAACACGCGCCATTTATATAGGCAACAAAACTTTCGAGAAGGATCTGGAGGTGTCGAACACGCCCGACCAATCACAGTGTTTCAAAGGTTCTGGAATGCGCTTGTCATTGGTTGACGTCTCCCTGCACCAAGATGAACTCACGGGAATGATCTAGAACGATCCAGAAGGGTCCCCCCCACCATCATCATTTGTTGTCTACTAGAAACCCCTCGCCACCTGCCATCATTCTAAGGCCTCATCCATAACAATATTATACAGAGTACATACACAAGTTGATTTTCTTATAACGTATTCTTTAACTTACTTGAAGTGACAGTATAACAAGTTGAGAGAACAATCATTACCTCGTTTTCATGAAATAACTCAATTACATTAGCACTGAATTACATGTCTCATGAGAATATCAATTTATTTGTAGAACTTCTGTTGATATATTATTAGAGCTCCATAACTTTTTTTCTCAATTTCAGGTGTATTACATTTGTACAAATGTATGATATCACTTTCAGATGAACTCATCATCGCTGTATGAATGCATCAATATGCATTTCATCATTTTGATGAGCACCAACAAAATATCTAAAAAGATTCTTTGTAATTGAGGTGAGAATTTCAGATTTTTTTAAAAACTTTATGTTTTCACGGTTACTTATTATTCGATTTTGCACTGATATAGATCACTGAAAATTGTAAAACTTGTAAGGTAGCTTAGAACACGTTACATTATGTGCAGGAATAGTAAAATTTCAACCTCAACAGCAAAGATGGTAAGCCTCCAATGTGAATCAGAAATGAGTCTGAGAAAGAATATTTGACGTACTATGGACTAACTAGGCCATGAACAAAGTAATGCAAAGAAGAAAGATAAATAAGAAGAGCTCATTGCACTCCATTCTTGAGATTGAATGACGGACACTTATAGTTGAGATTGAGAGAACTGGAAGCACATTGAGAGTTGAATGGCCATTTAGCAAATTACAAAAGAGCTAATGGTTGGTCATTGTGGTCTGTCACTTTTTATTTGATTCGAAGCTTTTCCAATCAGTTATTGGTTTGGTGTCTACTCTCTTCAAACCATACAATGACGTCACCCTACCTCAATGAACGAAATATCCATGAAAAGCTTGCTAGATGTATTGAGCTACGTTTATGGTGTATAGTGTATAAGATATATTGAGAACGAAATACATTTCAATGGCTAATTAGATGTCTGCCTGAAACTATTGAGTTATTTTTCTTCAATTATCTGAATTCTATTCGATTATAATACTTCTATTACCTTTCTTGCACATTAAGATTCAAAAGAGAAAGTTGTGCGAGTGTGTGTATGAGTGTAGCATACAATTTTCTTCCACTGATCTCAAACTTGCATACAAATTGAGAATATTTTAGCAAGTATGAATTTGTATATTATTCCACTGAGTTAGTGATAGTAGATTATTTCAACTATTATTGTACAGTATAGTGTCTTCTGTAAAAAGAAAAAAAAATCCATCGTTTTGCTGGGTAGACTATAGCAAGGATAAAAAATCTGGTGTGGGTACACTCACACAACTTTCCTTGCTCATTGAACTGTAAGCCTCATTCTCAAACGAGAATAATTTAGGGGAATAACATAATGACGATTGGCGGCAACATATTTGAAACTACGATCAGACTACTGTATATGTGTACCGTATATATAATTGTTCTCAGAGTACTTTTTCTTTTGTTTAAATTGTGAAATTCGATGATTTTTTTAAAAGTCGTCAAAACAGCTGTTCTACGGATGAAATATCTTGACTATGACTGTGTTCTTTTTATAAACTGCTCTACCTACCTACCTCATGCACGAGAAGGAGGTTACAAAGTCCATTTTTCAAGGATGGGGTGGTAGTTTCCTAGGAGAGAGACTCATGCCAGTTGATAGAGCTGATAAACTATACGGGTTAGAATTTGAAAAAAATCGTTAGAGCCGTTTTTGAGAAAATCGTGAAAAACATGGTTTTTTAGTCAATATCCGCCATTTTTCTCAAGAATATTACGGAGCTCCTGCAATTTCCCTAGAAATGAGACTTATGCCAGTTGATAGGGCTTATGTGGATAGCTATCCATGGTATAAATTTGAAGAAAATCGTTGAAGCTGTTTTCGAGAAAAACGTGAAAAACATGGTTTTTCAGTGATTATTCGCCATTTTTTCCGCTATCTTGAATTGCATTTTATTGAATTTCTTATTGTCGGATCCTCATGGTATAAGGACCTTAAGTTTGAAATTTCAAGTCAATCGGTTAATTAGGAATGGAGTTATCGTGTCCACAGACATACACACATACACACACACACACACCACACACACACACACACACACACACACACACACACACACACAGAGACCAACACCCAAAAATCAGGGGGGCCTCAAACGGGGGGGCCTTGAAACGTATAGAAAACTTGAAATTAGGGTACCTTAATTTTTTTGGAAAGCAATACTTTCCTTACCTATGATAATAGGGCATGGAAAGTAAAAATATAGTCCAGCCCCAAATAATGTACTTTCGTGGGCATTTCCGGGTAACAGCCCTGGAAGATTTTTTTTTCAGATTACGTCCTAAAGACTCCAGTCATGGAGTATAAGACAAGTCATGTTATTACATAATAATTCTAACACTAAGTAGTTCAACCTAGTTTAGGTTTGAAAGGAATTCTTGTACACTATAAAAAGCTCTATCAACTAAATATTTCTTCATTTGTTTTTTGAAAATCTTCAAATCATCATTACTTTTCAAGATTTGAGGTAGCTTGTTATAAAATTTCCTACCAATATAATCTGGTTTTTGTTCAAATAACCTACTATTGTGACCCATTATGTGATAATCTGCTCTGTTTCGCGTATTATACTCATGAACATCTGAATTCTGGATCACACCACTCGTTTTCACATGCATTACAACTTCATATACATACAAAGATGGCACAGTTAATAGACCAAGCTTTTTAAATGAAGGCCTACAAGAGTCTAACCTATTCACTTTCTCTATACATCTGAGTGCCTTCTTTTGAATCTTAAACACTCTGTCCATATTTTGTTGAGATGAATTACCCCATACTAAAATAGCATACCTAATATGAGATAGTATAAGTCCATGGTAAGCAGTTAACAGTAGTTCTTTATCATTCAGCCTAGCAAGCTGCCGCAGGACAAATACCCCAGATGATATCTTATTACATATCCTCTCAATGTGAGGATGCCATGTTAATTTCCTGTCCAATAAAATTCCCAAGAATGCTACTTTCTCTTCTTGGTCTAATTCATTTTCCTCTACAAACACATTTATTTCTCTATCCTCTACTGAATTATATTTACTTTTGAATTGTAGGAATTGACATTTCTTACTATTTATTGTTAATTGCCTTTGCTTCAAGAAGTGGACAATTGACTGAACTCCAGTAAAAGCATTTATTTCTAGACTATCTAATAAATAATTGTTAAAGATAAGCGATGTGTCATCAGCAAACAACAGAGCTCTGTGATCTTTTAACTCTTTTGGTAATTGGTTCACATACAACAGAAACAGTAAGGGACCAAGAATTGAGCCTTGAGGTACTCCAGCCTGGACCTCCAGTTTTTGAGATTTAATTTTTACTATTTCATTCCCATCCACCTTGGTAAGCTCAACACACTGGTTTCTACCTATGAGATATGATTCAAACCATTTTAGTTCTACACCATTCACACCTACAGTTTTTAGTATTTCCAATAATATTCTATGATTCACACAATCAAAAGCTTTGGATAAATCAAGAAATATTGCGGCTGCCTTCTCACCTGAATCTATTATATCTATTAGTCTTTCAACAAGGGATACTATTGCAGTCTTAGTAGATTTCCCTTTCTGGAACCCATGCTGTTCATCACATATGGAATTAATTTCTTCCAGGTGCATCAATAACCTATTTAAAACTACTCTTTCAAAAATTTTACTTATTACATTTAGAATACTAATGGGTCTATAATTTTCAACTCTTTCAGAATTACCGCTCTTGAAAATTGGCAAAATTTTCCCTTGTTTCAGATCATCAGGGAAAATACCCTGCTCTAGTGAAGTATTGAGGAGATGCAATAAAGGGTCCAGTAATTCATTTTCACATTCTTTTAAAATTTTGCTTGAGACCCCATCCAATCCCACTGTTTTTTTGTTATTCACATTTTTTATTATTCTTGACACCTCATCTCTTGATAATGGATGAAATTTAAATACCTTTCCAATTGGCTCAGCAATTAATGTAGTTGTATTATAAGTATTATAGTGTTCAGTGACTTTTGGAGATTATATGCAACCTGTTGATAATATTTATTGAAAAGGTTACAAATGTCTATACTATCATCCATATAATTTCCATGTTCATCGATTATCCTAGGGACATTAGTAACTGTATATTTTTGAGCTGCTCTCCTATTTCTATTAATTACCTCCCAAACAGCAGAGTTGAAATTGGTACTAGTTGTTAATATTTCAGCTGTTTTCTTACACTTAGCTTTCCTCACTTCTTTTGCATAGTTTTTCTTTAGACATTTGTATTTGACTTCACTCGGAACATCCCTCACTAATTTAAATTCCTCATAAGCTTCCCTAACAATATTTCTTTGAGTTAGAATATCTTCAGTTATCCATTCATCTACTTTGTTTAATTTACTTTTTACTTTGACTTTTTTTATGGGACAGCATACACTAATGTGAAATCTTAGAGTATCAATGAATTGCTTATATTTGTAATTTAGGTTACAACTGTTATAAACACTACTCCAATTTTCTTGAAGCAGTTCCTGCTTCAAACAATTTATATTTCCTAGCTCATATTGCTGAATTTCTTTCACAAAAGTTTTTTTTCTGCTTGGATTCTGGCCCTGCAACTTAACATCTAAAATTTGATAGTTATGATCTGATAGATCTGAGCTACCTAACCTGACATTACAACCTTCTATATTTGTGAGGATATTATCAATAATTGTCTGTGAAGTTCGAGTTACTCTTGTATATTCGTGGACCTTAATTTCTAAATTATTCATATTAATAATATCTCTAATATCCTCTGTCATTTTATCCTGCCTGGCAAAATCGGTATTGAAATATCCTACTACTATAACATTTGTGAAACGAGCGGTTGTAATTTCCAATAGTGTATGGAGCAGCTCACAAAATTTTTGCCAGTCTCCATTTGGTGACCTATAGATACCTAACACTGCTACCTCAAATCGATCATCAATTTTTAACCTTAGTCCCGTCACCTCTAAATCCATCTCAACAGAAAATCTCTTAACAAAATCCAGTTCATAAGTTTGGGTATGTTGAGCATTGCTAGTGAATATACATACACCACCACTTCTATGAGCTATTCTACAAAATTCTGATCTCAGTGAATAGCCTGGAATCCTAACTTGATTTATTTCCTTTATTTTTAAGCCATGCTCTGTGAAAATAACAATGTCGGGATCCTCCTGTTTAAGAAATACTTCTAATCTGTCAATTTTGTTGCGAAGATACTGAATATTTTGATGATAAATACTAAAAACCTTACCATCTTGTGCTACTCTATCTCTAGCATTTGTAGCTATTTCCCTTTCCCTGTTTTGAGCCAATTTACTAAAAAATCGTTATTTGTTTTTTGACTGTTTTTAAACCAGAGGATTGCAAACGGCTTTCAATCAGCTCTGCCAATCTATTACAAAAGATTACTTTTATTTAAGATGTATTTATTTCTTCCTTAGGACTAGTAAAATGAGAAAAACAATGATGACATTCGAAATCACAGGCAAACACCTCGAAAATAAGATGGCTGCCAAAATTTCCAGGGTTTATTGTATAGCTTGTATTCTGATATTTCGTGCAGGATGTTCACCGTTTCTTGCACGAAAATATTTGTAAAACCTTTCTCTACAGCTCTTTCCATATGAGGGTTTCTTCTGGAACGTATATTTTATTAGCTGGAACGTTTCAAAGCTCTAAACAAACATTTCCTCTTATTATCTTAAATTTCTTCTTATTATAAAATTTTTTTGCGAGAGATAAAGAAACATGTTGAATCCATGAAACTAAGATCGTTTTCATAGCTTCAAAATTATATGTTTTCACGCGCTGTAGATTAATAATGAGTTCTATAGCGCCCTCCAAAGAAAATCATCCATGATTCGTGGTGAATTTTCCATACGCATGAGTTACAAACTAGAACTTTAAAATCGATTTTGTACATCATGATATAACTAAATCCTGATAAAGACTTGGAATCGGTCTCAATCTCTCCGTTAAAACATCCCGGAAAAGAATATTGATTGTGGAAACAACGAATTTAGTAATATTACTTATCAATAATTACTGCTCTGTGTACAACAAGAGCCCTATGTTCCAACATTCATTAGTTTTATAAGTCACCTACTTGTAAATTTCTCAACAGACTGACTTCCTCACTCCCTTCTAGGTTATTATAGGAATTCTTTGTACTATACTGTAGTAGGATTGAGAAAAAGTAGGTAGAAATCAAGTCCTTCCATACTCTAAGATTAAATAATTGTCTTCTACTGCTGTGTCTATAGTAGCTACGTTTCAACATCAATTTATTGAGTACGTTGCTATCGCCTCACTCTAAGAAAATAGATTAAGAGACAAATATTTTTATTCAATCACTTAGTCTAACTGCCTCGATTTGACTGTCTCTCATACCCAATACAGTGTAGAGAATTCCTATTTAATATGGGAATTCCTATTCCTATAGATAGAAGAGAGTGAGTAGAGTGAGAAAGTCAGTCAGTTAAGAAATTTGTAAGTAGGTGATAGCATAGAGGAACAATAGCCTAAGTAGATATCCCATGGTATAGGGCGTTAATGTCGCAACTTTTACTGTTATCTCAAGCCGATTACTGTCGATTATTGTCAATTTTTACTGTTATGACCGGGTAAGAGTGTATGAACGGCAAAATATGAGAGACTACCAGCGTCATAAAAATTCACAGGAAAGAACTACGTGGACTATCAGCTTGAGATAACTGTGCCGAGCACTACTTTCAATTCAGGCCTTTTCCCAAGTTATAATAGTAAATTTAATACGCAATAGACTAGAGCCATTATTGTGAGTTAGCGAAATAAATTATTTTCTCTCTCTTTATTATGAACGGCCATGACTTCGAGTTTCCCATAATAGATATTTAAAAATTGTGGCTCCGAGTCGTCGAGGAATGTAGATTATGGAATTATCTCTAAAACGTAGCCTTCCTGTCGCGACATGGAGTGTGATAAGCTGGAAAACAGCAAGCTTTGAAATTATAAAAAAACTACCGATTTTGCAGTTACTATTTGGTCCAAAGGCTCTAGAAGCCACGCGACGATTGGTCAAATTGATTCGCCCAATAGGAGACCTGTTTCTAAATACAGTAGTGGGGCGATTCCCCAGCCGAGAGACCAGATTACGTTTTGGAGGTAACTTTGCTAGGAGCACTACGAGAGTAAAGATGTAGTCACTATGTTTCCCCCTTTTTGGGCAGGTTTAGAAGTTTATATCATTAGTTAATGTAGGAGCTAGTTTTATTTTTATTAAAGTTTTAATTTCCTGGTAGTGCCATGTCCTGAAAAGTTTAATTGTGTTTCTTCATCGTGTACGAATAATTGTTTCTTCAAATAACCGCTAAGGTATGTAAAATAAGGTTAAAATATAATTTAGAGAATTTAATTGATTGAAACTTCCATAAGAGTATTGTATTAACAAAGCCTGTTATTTTTCAAGTTAATAATATTGATTGAGAATAATCCTTTTGATTTTATTAGTGATGGAAGATAATTATAAATTTTTTTTCTAAAGAAGTATAGAAAGTTTTCAGTTACGTTACATTTGAGTTATTGTTTCTGGAGATATATTATCGTAGAGTATTGCTGAAAGTCAGGAAGATAGCCTTTAAATTGGAATAAAATTTTTAAGATTATGTTCATATTGAGTTTATATGACATTTTATAATTTTATATTTTTCAGACTCTGTTTTCTTATGTCATTAAGGCTTTCGAATGATTTAGTAAATTTTTATGATAGAAGTTTTAATAGACGAAGAAGAAAGTTTTTCTTTTCCATGAAATTAATATTAATAAATGTTACCATACATGAGTTAATTCCTGATATTGAGCCTGATACATGAATGTTCCAATTTTAATACAATTTAAATTATTTTCTATGTGTCTACTAATTTTATTTAATTAAAGGTAAAAACTATCTACAAGATGAATCTTATAAGGCAAACATTATTTTTACCTTAAAGTGAAATTTTCAATATTTTTTTTCTTTTATTGTGTTATAAAGTGTCTTGTTTTGTTTTGTGATAAATTCATAATTCTAGTTGATACTCGTTTTTGGACTTGTATTTGTAGGTAAATCAAATCATAAACTCTGGACTGTTCATTTTAAATTAAAGTTCTGAGCAGTTTTGGGCGAATGCCCGTTGTTTACACTTGTGTTGCGTCCTATAGTTCATAAATAATAAATAAAATAAATGTTGGCTAGCGCACAAGTTTCCAACAATACTAGTCGAGCTACTATATGAAAAATTATATTTGATTTCGCAAACCAAACGAAAAATATCATATAAGTTAGCATCATTTCAATCTGAATTATTCCTTTTCTAAGAGTATTATATCAATTTATATAAAAGTTAACATCATAATTAATGAAGTATTCATTTTCTAAAAGCTTTATATTAATCTATTTCGGGTGTTTTCATAAATGTTGCATTGTATATTAATGACACTCTGGCAAGTAAATTCGTTTTAATTCAATCTGTTAAATTCTGAGAATGAAATCAGAACGTCAAGATAAAATCTAAATTAAATAACAGAATAAACTCCTGTTTTAGCTTTTGATGAATTGTAGGAAGAGTTAGAAATTAATGCTGTAATACATTTATTTACAGCGGTTCATGTGTGTCCCCAAACCAACTTCATGTACCACCCCTTTGGTTCCGCAAATTTATGTAACACTGCTTCAAAACACCCGTTCAGACGACAGGTCTAGGGCCGTAAGAGGACGTCGCCGTCAAGCCAAATTCAACCAGTAAAAGTTCACCGCCAAAAACAAGGTACTGTAACCCCGACGATAAAGAAACGTACAGACCAACGAAAGTGCAGTGTAGTGAAACAAAGGTTCATTCGAGAATGTCAATCAAAAGTGGGGATTCAAAATTGTTATGAAATGGGTTATATGGGTTACTATCGACGAAATTTGGGTTCAACGGGCTTTTCTTTCTTGAGTAGTTTCATGTTGAAATTAATTTGTTATTTTATGACTGATATTGTTTGGTTTTGTGACGTATTGCTATCTAAACGAGGGATAGTAATGCGCCCCCAAATCAGATGAAGAATGTCAACAAAGTAACATGAAATTGTTGTTTCTGTTGTTCGCTTTTAGTTGCCAATGTTTATTGAAGCTGTTTGTATTTTTCAATTATTTCAAATTGTAGTGTTATTCTATAGTATAAACCCATTAAATCAGGCATGGCAAGATTAATTGAAGTTTTCTTGACTCTAGCCCGTTCACCTGCATGAATTAGGTATAGACTCAGGTTTTTTCTAGATGTGTCGGCCTATTTCTAAATTCTAAATTTTATTCAAAATTATCTTCTTTACCATCTTTTAAAAAGGTCAGGCACATAACAGTAAAAGTTGCGACATAAACGCCCTATACCATGGGATATCTACTTATGCTATTGTTTCACTATGGTGATAGCAACACAACTAATCACTATTGAAACATAAGTACTGCTGTATACACAACAGTAAGATACTAATATTTTTATTCAATTTCAGAGTCTAAAAGGCCTTGATTTTGACTTTCTCTCAATCCTACTACTGTATAAGGAATCCCTATAAAAAAAATGAATTGATAAATGAATAATGAATAATGAATAATGAATAAATGAATAAATGAATAAATGATAAATGAATAAATGAATAAATGAATAAATGAATAAATGAATAAATGAATAATGAATAATGAATAATGAATAAATGAATAAATGAATAAATGAATAATGAATAAATAAATGAATAAATAATAAATGAATAAATAAATGAATAAATGAATAAATGAATAAATGATAAATGAAAATGAATAAATGAATAAATGAATAAATGAATAAATGAATAATGAATAAATGAATAAATGAATAAATGAATAAATGAATAAATGAATAAATGAATAAATGAATAAATGAATAAATGAATAAATGATAAATGAATAAATGAATAAATGAATAAATGAATAAATGAATAAATGAATAAATGAATAAATGAATAAATGAATAATGAATAAATGAATAAATGAATAAATGAATAAATGAATAAATGAATAAATGAATAATGAATAAATGAATAAATGAATAAATGAATAAATGAATAATGAATAAATGAATGAATAAATGAATAAATGAATAAATGAATAATGAATAAATGAATAATGAATAAATGAATAAATGAATAATGAATAAATGAATAAATGAATAAATGAATAATGAATAAATGAATAAATGAATAAATGAATAAATGAATAAATGAATAATGAATAAATGAATAATGATAAATGAATAAATGAATAATAATAAATGAATAAATGATAAATGAAAATGAATAAATGAATAAATGAATAAATGAATAAATGAATAAATGAATAATGAATAAATGAATAAATGAATAAATGAATAAATGAATAAATGAATATAAATGAATAAATGAATAAATGAATAAATGAATAAATGAATAAATGAATAAATGAATAAATGAATAAATGAATAAATGAATAATGAATAAATGAATAAATGATAAATGAAAATGAATAAATGAATAAATGAATAATGAATAAATAATAAATGAATAATGAATAAATGAATAAATGAATAATGAATAAATGAATAAATGAATAAATGGATAAATGAATAAATGAATAAATGAATAAATAAATAGATATCAATCTATCCCCATCAAACTTACTTTATTCAGCTCACTGCATTCCCCACTTAACCATATAAAATGACCATCGAATAATTTTAATATTTTCAATGATAACCTCTGTTTCCTGATTATAATTATCGGACATTATTCAAGTGTATGTAGATCTGATTTCGTTTGCTTTCATTGTATACACAAACAAACTGTTGATTTTCTGCTCCGTAAAGTTCGAAAGTAATACCACGAGTTTGTCATCATCAGTAACTATATTTGTAATGAATTTCTCTAAATAGTGTCTTCTTATTCCACCATACATTGGGCACCTTAACAGAATATGCTCCACATATTCCTTCTCTTTCATGTTACAATATTACAAATGGGACATTCTAATAAGCTGTTAATCCCTATTCCCATGTCTCTAACTATTCAAATAAAAATCGAGCCTCAAATTTTGACATTCAATAACTTTTTTATGTGTGCACCGGATTTGATGATTTTTCTCCAGTTGTGTTCGTTATGTTCAGGACCAGGTTTATGGCCTATCAAATTTATAATCCGGCTTCAGGACTCTATCCTACGGTCCTTTAAAGTTTACATGCAATTCTTATGGGAGAAGATTCGTGAGCTGGCCACACACAGCAATAAAAATAAGCTGTTATAATCATTGCGTCATCCAACAGCTGTCGGTGGATAGTAGACAAGGGTGTGTGCTGTTCCATACCCGCCCATGTATTTCATTCTAAACGTCCTGACTAAAAACAGAATGACTGGGTGTGTAACCAACCAGCAGTGCATCCTCAAGTTAAAGAAATTGCTTTGTTTCGAATAATATTGTGCTGTCTTCGGTGTTTAGAATTAATTGACTTATTATGAATTCATTTTTTTCAATTTTCCTTCCATTGATTTTCAAAAACTTCAATTCTTAATAATTCCGCGGCACCAACGACATCCAAACTTGGGTCGTAGAGCTCGAAATGCTGTAAATTTAGAATATGCACAGGAAAATCAGCAGCAAGGAGATATACTATTCAATTCCCAGCGAGCTGCATTCCCTATTGTGCCCGAGGCTAAGTCGACAATCGAGTACAGTTCCCTGTCAATTGTTGCTATTGGTACAATGAACATTGTTTGTCTATACTGTGGGACATTATAAGCTTAAAAATGAATCACCCGGATTGTGTTGTGCCAGTGGTCAAGTCAAATTGTTCCAATTGACTCCACCACCAGAACCACTTCATTCATTGGTTACCGGAAATGGAGAAAACTCCAAACAGTTTTCAAAAAATATCCAGCAATACAATAATTGCTTTCAAATGACATCAGTTGGGGAAAAAACAAATTGTTCAGGATAGATTTATGCCTACTTTCAAAATTAAGGGACACATTTATCACCGAACTGGTTCCTCATTGCGAATGACAGATAGTGACTACTAATTTTTGCAAATTTATTTTATGGGCGATTCAGAAAGACGAGTCAATCAGCGTTGTGCACACAACACTTCAGTAAAAATGTTAATTGTTGAACAACTACATATATTTTTCCAACACAATGCATTGATTGCATTATTCAAGACCGCATTAGACTGCATGCCATCTGATAACCACAAAATTGTCATAAGAGCTGATAAGACACTTGCCGGACAACACCCAAAACCTTTCAATGCCCCTAAAATTGACGAAGTGTGTGTGAGTGCTTCCATTCAAACCAATAAGCAAGAAGCAGGTGGATGCAAAATGCCGCATCGCGCCTGCTCAGGTGTGCATCCAGCTAAAGTTTGTCATGAGATACATTAACTATTTGGCGGTACAAAGTTCGCCGGGCCAGCTAGTTATTATATGAATAGAAAGAGTTTCTAGTGGCTAAGCGCAGTTGGGCGACGCAGCGCGTTTTCGCGAAAGACATTTCATACAGTAGTTGTTCCCCTATCATGAAAAGAGGGTTCAATCTTTTTATAATGTGGGCTGCTTGTCGAGTTGAGAGCTGCTTCTATGTCTTGTCCGTAAAGTCTGGCATAATAATTTTGTAATAGTTTTCCTTTTTCAACTTGTAAAACTTTAGAAAACTTTTCTATGTCCTGCCAATCTCCAACCAGATTGCAACCCGCCAGATGCAACTTCAGCAGACACACCCAGTTACCTTGGTTATCTTGATCTTGCTGCGCCAACTTGTATAATCTTTCAATTCTCTGGGGTTTGTAGACTATATAATTCGTTTTTGAGGCATTCAACATCAGTTTATTATTTGCAAAATATTGACACAGACTATCCATCTTGACATGGGATTTAATTTCTTATTAAAGGTAAGTTATTAAATTTAAATCTTGGCTCTTTGTAACCAGAGTCATCTGCAAAAATTCTCAATGTGAGCCGACCCTGTAACATTATTCACATAGATCAAGAACAAGAAGGGGCCCAGAATAGAACCCTGAGGGACACCAGAAACAATTAATTTAGGCTTTGATTGTGTGAGTTTTATTTTATTTTTAGCTTCATGTTGAATCTCTGTGACTTGACACCTATTTGTCATATACGAATCTATCCATTTCAATGCAGAGCTTCCAAAACCATGAAGTCTGAGATGATTCATTAAGAACGTTTGAATGGCTTTCAACCTTGGTGTTGGAGGAGCATAGTTTGGGAGTTTGACACTCGTAGCGCTGAGTGTAGTTTTTCGAATTTTTCGAATAGCATATTCGGTTTTGACTAAATTAATTTTAATGTTTCCAACAAAAAAAAAAGTGAAAAAAGTTCATGTACATTCACACAGTCAAAGGCCTTGGAGAGGTTGGCAAAACAAGTGATTACCGCCTCTCTAGACTCAATCGCATCAATACAGTAGTTGAGGAAATCTATAAGTAACAATTTGGTAGACTTGGATCTGCGGAAAACATATTGCTCATTATAAAGAATGTTGTTATCCTCCAGGTAATCTATCAGCTGATTACAAATGGTTCTCTCCAATAGCTTAAATAACCGGAAGCAGAGATATTAGCCGATATATTTATTCAAATCAGTTTTGTCCCCACTTTTAAAAGTAGGTTCGAGTTTTGCTGTTTTACAGCCATCAGGGCATATTCCTTGTTCTATTGAAGAATTTATCAAGTGTAACAAAGATGATATTATTTCTCTACACAGAATTTTACCACCTTCATACTAATTCCATCCAGACCATATGAATATTTTTGCAAAAACTTAGAGATTATGTGTTTGAGGATAGATTCATCCATTTCAACGAAATTCAGTATTCTACTTTGTACTTCAGGCTCTTCCAATCATTCCAACATCTATTCTATCACTAATTAAATTTGCAATGTCAATGTATTCATAACCTTAGCTATCTTTTTAGGATTTCTAACAGTCTCTCCCTCATTCTCAAAATCATCTCCTCAATCTTTTTCTGACCCTTTCCACTGAATTCATTCACTAATTTCCAGGACTCTTTAGATTTATTACTGGGCTCTTCTTTCCTCCTGTTATACCAACAAGCCCTAGCAAGTGCAACATATGTTTCATACAATCTTTTAGCTTGCTTGTAGTGTGTATTATTGTCAGTTGTTTTGTCGGCCTTCCATTCCTCATAACGGTCCACCATATTAATGTTAAGATTGGTAATTTCCTCATCAATCCATTTTATCTTATTGTTGTAGATCTTTCTCTCTTTGAAAGGACATGATATATCGAAGTGATGCAAGAATAGTTTGACGAAGGAATTAAATGATTTGCCTCAGTCAATAGAGTCCAGAATATTACTTCATGCAGTTGAGGTAAAAATATTCAGACATATGAAAGATGCAAGAAATGACAAACCTACTCTGGAGAGAGATATAAATAATCCGGCTCAATGGTATCATTCTGATAGACTCAAATTGAATATCAAAAAGTGTTATGTGATCAGTTACTCCAGAAAAATAGACCCATTTTTTATAGATAAAAAGTATTTGATTTCTGGACAGGAATTGGAGATATGCAAAACAACAGAAGATCGTGACATCATTTTTGAGGATGCTTCTAGATTTGATTCTCATATGATCATGTTGTGAATAAAGCCTTCAAGATTCTGGGATTTGTGTCTAGGCAGTACAGGAAGTTTAGTGATAGTGTCCCTGTTATTAGAGTGTACAGTGCTTTGGTGCGCATTGGATTGGGATAGGATGGTTGAGTGATTTGCTCACCTTATCGGACCGGCGCAGCTCGCCATATTGAAAGAGTGCAGAACAGATTCCTGAGACACCTGTACTGGATAAAATATAGAATTGTATGTCCATTTGATTTTTCTGTAACAGGTCTCAGAGAACAATTTCAATCACATTCGCTGGCTTCTAGAAGGGATGTGCATGGCATCAATTTTCTATGTAAGCTGGTGAATGGTGCAGCCCTAGAGGGAAGGTGAGTAGACAGCCCTTCCCTCTTATCATTGATTTACAGGTTCCGCGATTGACTGCTAGATCTTGCACTACATTTTCTATTGACTTCTGCAGAACGGACTACAGTTATTATGAACCAATTAAAATGATGCAGCGCCTTCCCAATGTGAACTGTGTCGGTCTGGATATATTTGGTGGGTTGGTTGATTCGATTGTGCACGCGTGTCGAAGTAGGGTTGGTGCCTATATGGTCAATGACTCAAGAGTTGTTTGGCCTGTCTCTTGATGGTAGTTTAATTGTTCCTAGTAGGCCTACAGTAGAACATAATGGGCCATATGAATAAAGTTGAGCATTTGCTTATACTTCTAAAATAAGGAGCATAATTATGCTTCATTTTCTATTAATAAACGTGAGCAAAACCTTTTGCTCATGCTCATCAAAAAAGTAGTTTGAGCATTTGCTCAAAAGTGAAAGCTTATGCTAAAAATTGTATGAATAAACTAGAGCATTTTCTCAACTTTTGAAGAAAATGCTTTAAAAAATGCCAGTCTAGTCTGGAGCAGCTTTTCACCTTTTGCTCATAATTAAATGACTCAACTAATTCGTGTGAGTAAAAGGAAACTATATCAGATACGATCACAACCAATAGTTGAGAGCTATAAAACTCTTTTTAATATTCAACAATGATATATATCACCATTACTCCCACAAAAGATACCTATCCGATATAAAGATAGCTATTACAGAATAGGAAATAGGCATTTAAAAAGATGAGAGTGTTGACAATTATAAGAAGGCTATTGAGATTATAAGATTATGCTAAAGAGTATTATAGATATCACATTTTTTCATGCTATTATTTCAAAATTCAGAACTCAACTAACCTAAAACTCAATTTATGGATAGAGAACAGAGCAGACGATCAAACACAAGCGGTGTGTGAGCTATAAAAACAAAGTGAGGCCACAAAATCGAATCAGCTGATGAAAAATGTTCAAAATACGTGAGCATTTGCTCCAGAGTTCAAGAGCATAAGGTAAGATTATAAGGTAAAGCTTATTCATATAAAAATGAGCAAATGCTTATGCTTCTACCTAATGCTCATGAGCAAAACCTTATGCTCCATGCTCATGAGCATATGGTTCCTTCCTATTCATATGACCCATTATGATTTTTCTCATTAGTATTTTTCCTCTTAACTGTGTTGCTTTGGAGAAAATTCTGTTTTATTGTCCTCTCATATTCATTACTGATTAGCGTAGTATTTCTGATATCAGTTCTTATTTGTACTTACATTCTTTATTATTTTTTATTTTTCCTATTTTTTTATTTCTCATTAGTACAAATTTTCAATTTTTCATTAACTTTTTCCTCATGCTACTTATGAAGAACTTTGTGATATTGAATCGGGGAGAGATTTGGGCTATAATGCCTGTTGTTCCCATAAATGTAGTCATTTTTGTGAATAAATAAATTAATGATGGAGAAGTTGGATTTTATGTTTTTAGATATCCTATAATATTAAGCGAGCAATTTCTTTTTATATGTCTGTATGTTACCGGATCTTGAATATGTCTCTAACGGTTCTCAGGAAATCTAGAACAAAATAAGTTTATTATATAAAGATCTGATTTCACTACGTCCCATCCCTGGGAAAACTCACTGATTCATCCTTGGAAGAACAACAGAAAATTTCTTTGTCTGTTGTCACAAAGTAAAATTGTGATGGTGAAATAATGCTAAATAATTAATAATATTATTGAAAGATGCTCAGCTATCAGCAAAGCTGGCTGAACGCGGAGATAAAGAGGGTACTTATGGCACACCATCTTCCACACATCGAGACAATTCTCACCGTCTCTGGCGGCGGCGCATCTCCATCCCCTCCACTTTGGGGGAGTATTTAAATGCCGGACGAGGCCCAGACCATAGCATTCCACTACCGACCTTCCTCCTCCAAACCTAGCTCCACAGTGCAGGCTGGTTGCTTGGCTGGATCGGACTAGGTCCTGAGACAGCAAATAACAGCAGCATTGGTGAGAATGCGAGCGGCCGCAGTAGCATCTTTCACCCAGCAATGGTCGGCATAGTTCTGCCTAGCGGACAGACAAAAGATCAAACCAGTCAGTTATTTGATCCCTCCAGCCAGGCTCAGCCAAGCAGCCGAGACAATAGAACAATGGAGTGGCGGCCTTATTCGTGTTCATCAGCAGTTTTCTTTCTCACGATTATTTTGATTTTTGTGTGTCAATAATAACTCCAGTCACCAGTGAAAAGTTCCCAGAAACGTGGTGTACTACCATATTAATGACTTTTCATGATGATTTTTAATTATTTAAAAACATTGTTGACATTCTGAGCCTTTAGGCTAAACTTAGGGTCGCTGAGAATGAACCTATAATCAGAATTTCTCTATCACGAAAAATAACAAAAAAATCCAGCTGTTGATCTTCCGGCAACCGTTAAAAGTCTTCCTGAAATGCGGCTGAGGCACTTCCAAGCCAGACACCCATCTCAAATGACAACAACGCCAAGCTGTAAGAAACCATCCTGCACTGCAGCGCTAGGTCAACAGCGGCCCGTTGGCTGCCATATGTACCTGTCCTCCTCTCCTGGTACAGCGGCCCATCGGCTGCCATATGTCCCTGTCCTCCTCTCCTGGTACAGCGACCCGTTGGCTGCAGTACGTCCCTGTCCTCCTCTCCTGGTACAGCGGCCCATTGGCTGCCGCACGTCCCTCTCCTCTCATCTTCCCAGGGCACAGCGGCCCGTTGGCTGCCATCCCTTTCCACTTATCCTCCAGGACACAGCGGCCCGTTGGCTGCCGTCCCTATCCATCCATCCTCCCAGGGAACAGCGACTCGTTGGCTGCCGTCCCTATCCATCCATCCTCCCAGGGCACAGCGGCCCGTTGGCTGCCGTCCTTTTCCACCTATCCTCCCAGGGCACAGTGGCCAGTTGGCTGCCGTCCCTTCCCACCCATTCACCCAGGGCACAGTGGCTTGTCGGGTGCTGTCCCTTTCCACCTATCCTTCCAGGGCACAGCGGCCCGTTGGCTGCTATCCCTTTCCACCCATCCTCCCAGGGCACAGCGGCCCATCAGCTGCCATCCCTTTCCGGCTATCATCACAGGGCACAGCGGCCCGTTGGCTGCCGTCCCTTTCCTCTCATCTTCCCAGGGCACAGCGGCCCGTTGGCAACCGTCCCTTTCCATCCATACTCCCAGGGCACAGCGGCCCGTTGACTGCCGTCCCTTACTGTCTATCCTCTCCGGGCACAGCGGCCCATTGGCTGCCGTCCCTTTCCTCTCATCTACCCAGGGCAAAGCGGCCCGTTGGCTACCGTCCCTTTCCATCCATACTCCCAGGGCACAGCGGCCCGTTGGCTGCCGTCCCTTACCGTCCATCCTCTCTGGGCACAGCGGCCCATCGACTGCCGTCCCTCCCGTCTATCCTTCCTCTTCCTACTATACTGGAGCGTAACCGAGGCCATAAGGCCAATACAAATTACCTCGAAGTGGTGTCATCAGAGGAGAGAGCGACCTTCACGCCATCAGAAGCACCAGGAGGTGCTGTCCACACCAGCTAAGGTACAAAGGAGGAAGAAGAGGAACTTTTGCCTCCTTTCCCCACCCACATTAGGACTGAGCTAAGTCTTCTAGGAGCAACACCTGGGTATCAATCACCTACCTTTGAAGGTACTCAGGGTATACGTGATACTGTCGATAATGGAAGTGAGTGAGTGATTGCATATGTGGGAGTGAGATGAAATTATGTCTCAGCTGTTGAACTATTGCATTCAATCAGCTGATATCACGGGAAATATTATCCGGCAAGAAATTGATCGACCTTATGATAGTTCTAAATTCTGGACTTCATGTTTTCTTCAAAAAGACCAAAAATAATAACTACGTGCTATTAGTGTAGAATAGTGCATAGTATATCAACAAATATTGTAGCAAACATAGTATATTATTCTAAATTCAAACTATAAAAATATTGGTATTGACGTTGGATAATAGTTGTAAGTATTTTTTAATAATGTAACTTAGTCATTTCCGTTTCAAATTTCACTTTCAAATGTAAGATTCATTCAACAGCTTTTACTATTTTCTTTCAACCAAGATTTCCAAAATTCACTGGCCCTCATGACCAGCATCTCATACTATTTTGTTAAGCAGCTTTATTCGAGTTGTCTCAAATAAGATTGATTACATTTTGTCATTTTGTATTGGTTGCTGTGTTTGCCACAGATTCCCCATCTGACAGTTAGTGTGTTTCTGTTGTTTGAACATTTCAACGTATGCACTTCGAATAAAAGTGGAGTTGATTTAATATAGTTGAAGCTAGAGAAGGAATGGTCTTGGCAGAGTAATACAACAACAATGGTAGTTACTCTCGAGTTGTAAATTCCATGTATGCTTGATGAAATTACTCCTATTGTTCCAATTACTCTGAGTGTATCGGAATTACTTGATACTGACAACACTTCCTGTTGGATCTAAATAAAGTTTGCTAAACTCTTACGATTTATAATTTACGTGCATTTTTCAATCATTGCGATGGACTGTCAACAAATAATTGATAGTAACACCATAGATGATCTAGAGAATGACGTTTTGAATCTGCAACAATACAATATTGATAAACAAGTGAGATCGTCTCTCAGGACTCAAAACTGTTGTTGGAGAACAATACATGTCTATGAATGGACCATAAGCAGAGTGATGTGGATATATAAAAATTTATGCATAATAATCACATGCATAATAAATGCTGCCAATGTTCACATTGTACACACTACTATAGAAAGTTTAGCCGGTTTATTATCATTTTGAATTTTCAAGTAATTGATTATATTTTCTGGTTACACCAAAGACAGTACGATTTAAAGCTAATAATAGCCCAATGCATCATAATTTCCCGTAACAATGATCGGAACAGTATGTTGGTATTTTAAACATTCTCAATTTATATTAAGGTCATATTTTGGTGATTTTTTTATCTTTCTTGTTAATGATGCCAATGTGATACTATCCTCAAATCTTAATGTGGAGAAAAGAATTTTTTAGGAAAAAAAGAAATTCAGTTATGGGTGTATTTAATCCATAATTATTGTCTATGAGCTATTCAGTATCCACTTACTTCAGCTACCTAATTCAGTTACTTCAACCCACATTACGCATTGTATATTCAACCCAACTTGTTTTGGATCTCATGTGAGTGGAAATGGATCATATCTTATTGATCTGCATTAATCGTTCTCTCATCTCTCGTCCTCCCGATCGTGTGATAATGGGAATGAAATTATTTCATAATTTTTCAGAGAATCAACATTTATTTGTTGTAACACCACCGATTTATATAGTTACATCACAATATTGTGATTGTTATCCAAATTAAATTGAATCATTTAATTTTTCATACTTTGTGATGTATGTTAAATGATTAGCAATAAATGAATGTTTATTTCCCAAAAAAACTAAAACTACAAAATCAATTACACAAAATATTAGATAAATTATAATTAGATACAATAGTTAGTTACTGTTCTGAACAAAGCTCAGGCTAGAGCTACTAGTGGACTGTAATTTACTATTCAAATTATCAAATACAAACAAGGAGCAAAATTTAATCTTCAATTTAAGCCAAGTTATTGGTACAGTTGAACTCTGCATTAATGAACAATAAAAAAGAGCAAAAACTCACCAGATTTAATCCAATTTTGTCTACTTGCCCTTTGAAGCCTATTAGGTGTTTTGGTCAGATTCAAGGTGGGAAGAAATCTGGGAAAAAGATAGGTTTTCGCTTCTAGGCTGTTTTTCCGTGTTCAACTTGCAGGCTCTTTTTGTAATTTGAACAAAGCTCAAACTGGATTCTTTATAAATTCAAATCCGATTCAAATTAATTCAATTTAACACTATTTACGCTGTTATACTCAATTCACACACACTACACTCAAACAATCAATTACAAGAAATTTCCTATGGAAATTACATGACAAAATACAAATTTGATCTTGCACAACAACGGGGTGACAAGACAAGACAAACTGAACGACTGAACTAGAACTAACTGGAAAAGTAGGATGACAAGGCAAACAGCTGGACGATCAGCGCTGGCGCAAACAAACCTGCTATTGGCAGAATTGTAGTCTGGGATTTTGGCGCTACGATTCAAATGCTCTGGCTGGACCATACCCCCGCCTCTGAAAAACTATTTTTCAGCCAAGTTACAAAACTGAAAAAATCAAGGAAGGGAAAAATCCAGACATGACAAAAAGAACAAAATACCAACAACACAAAAGAAAAAATGCAACAATCACCACAACTATTGAGTCAGGAGTGGATATAATTTCATTATTACTAGGTCGAACACGGAAACAACAATTACACTTGAAGACACAAATACGAATAATAGAGCGAGCAGACAGTATCCAGAATTTCTGTCTGATCAAGGACAACAATAACGAAGGTCCAGCATGACAGTTCTTCTTGTGATGATAATCAATCAACATCGATACGAAAGCATTGGATTTTGGTAGGATCATCTGATGTCAAGTCTCAAATTCCAGTCCAGCATGAGACAAACGACCGCCGACGCGAATCACACCTTTATCAATGAATGGAGACAGGCGACGTAGGCATATAGAACAATCTTCTCCCTTCTTCAATGGCACAAATTCAGATGAAAAATGTATCTTCTGTACCACTTTACATAGATACCTCTCAGCAACATCGAAATCTGATTCTTCTGATTGGGGTAAGATTCGTAAGAATTTGAGAACAAGAATTACAATTCTCAAAAGACGACCATAATACGAACAACGACCAATCAAAGGATATACTGCATTGCTGTTACAATCAGGAGATCTTGTGACTGTCAACACTGACGGTTTTTTCGCCTCCGGTGGATCCACGATCTCTTCCATTTGAGTTCGAGCGGGCCAATCGCATTCGTCCTCTGCTATCCATGATGGACCTGAAAGCCACAACGGAAAGTTTACAAGTTCAACTGGTGATAAACCTCTAGACAAACAGTCAGCGGGATTTTCAATTCCGGCAACATGCATCCACTCCTGTATACAAGAATCCTGTATTTTTGCGACGCGATTACCAACAAAAGTTTGCCATTTCGCGGATGGAGCATTAATCCAACACAAGGTGACTGTAGAATCAGAGAGTGCGACGATACGAGACACATGACAACGTTCACTAATAATAGTGACTACTGAATTCAAGAGTGCCGCACACAACTCCAAACGAGGTATTGAAACAACTTTAGATGGTGCTACCTTGGACTTTGAACACAATAATACAACTCTTGGCTCCTCGCTCTCCTTCTGCGACTTCACATAAATAACTGCACCATAACCAGACAATGATGCATCACAAAAAACAATCAAACTGATGTGAGAATCCTGAAACAAACCAACGTGACGTGGAACAGCAAATTCCAATAATAGAGGCAACTCTTTTTGACAATTCTCCCGAAGAGTGCATATAGACTCAGGCGGCTTCTCGTTCCAATCCACTCCTAATTTCCACAGTTTCTGGACAAGACATTTTAGAAATAATGTAAACGGTGACAAGAGACCAAGTGGATCATAGATACGAGCCATCACCGACAGAATAGAATGCTTAGTAGCGACGACCTCACCACTCTTGACTGAAAACTGAAACAGATCAGTACTAGGTTGCCAATTCAATCCCAAGATAGCCAAGGAGTTGTCTGCTTCGAAATCCTTGTACGAAAACGATTTCTCTTTCTCCGAGAATGTCTCCAACATTGATGGTGAATTTGAAGTCCACTTTGTGAGCGAGAAACCTCCTCCATCAAACAGCTGCTTGGACTGACGATACAGCTCCGCGGCCTCTGACTCTGTGGCGACAGATGTGACTAAGTCGTCCATGAACATGTCTCTTGGTATTCTCGCCTTGGCTGCTGGAAAACGATCTTCATCCTCCTCTACAAGCTGGTGGACGGTGCGAAGCGCCAAATATGGAGAGCTTGAAACACCAAAAACAACACAATTGAGCTGATAAATTTCGATCGGATCCTCTGGCGAAAATCTCCACAATACACGCTGATAACGACGGCAGGAATCCTCCACTAATATCTGTCGATACATTTGTTTAATGTCGGCAGTCAGTGCGATTGGGAACAAACGAAAATTAACTAACAAAACAAAAATGTCAGTCTGCAATTTGGGACCAGCATGAAGAACCTGGTTCAATGACAAACCCGATGATGTTCTGGAACCAGCATCAAATACAATTCGGATGGGCGTGGTAGTGCTGCTTGCTTTCACGATGGTGTGATGCGGTATGTAGTAACCACCTCGGTCTGTCTGATCTGCTACAAACGACATGTGACCCTGACGTAGGTAATCGATCAATATTTCATGATATGAAATACGAGTATTGCTGTCAAGCTCTAGTTGTCTCTCCAAAGTCAGCAGTCTGCGTTCGGCGACAGCACTTCCAAGCTGCTGGGCGGCTCCGCAAATGACAAGGCAACAAAAAAACGACCAGAACTCACACGATGTACAGACTTCCGAAAATTTACCTCACACTCCAACTCTTCTGGTTTCAGTTGACAGCTTGGTGCAGGGCACGATTCCAACTCCCAAAAACGTTCCACAAAACTATCCAACGATGGACTACTAACGAATGTACTACAGATGGCTGTCAAACAATTCGACACATTCGTTGTTGAAGTGAGAATCGGCGCTCTCCCCATCAGAATGTGACCAAAGACACTATAAACAGTCATCAATTTGTGCGATTCACCTATACTAGGACTCCCACGTAACAAGTGAGGAACTAACTCCGCACCAATGATGCCATCTATTCTACTAGGAAGGTAGAATTTGTCGTCAGCCAGTGTGAGATTTTCAGGATGATGAAGTTTTGATCTGTCGATTTCACAAGAAGGCAACTTGTCGATGACTTCATCTACCACTGCGGCATCCATCGAAAACTTGACGGTAGGATCCAACTTCGACTGAATCGACACACAAGTACGATCTCGAACTCTACTAGTACCACCACCGAATCCACGAACAATGGTTTTCATGGGCTGGAATGGTAGTCTCAAACGCCGACACAATTTAGCTGTAACAAAATGACACTGACTCTCGGTGTCAACCAAGAAACGAACATTACAAAGCTGATCATGACAATCTCGAACATGTGCAGTGACGGTCGACAACACAATGGTCGGATTTTCTACATCGTTGGATGTAGAACAACAACTAATAGGTGATGTGCCACCTGCCTTGGAGTTCGACGAGGATGCAACACCTTCATTGGAACTTGATCTGGAAAAGTGCAATAAAGAATTATGAGATTCTCGACATTGAGCACACTGAGTTTTACTACGACAATTTTTACTCAAATGATCCACATCAAGACAACGAAAACAACAAAACTTTCCTTTAAGCAAACAATAGTGATCCCAAGGAGTCATTTTCAAGAAACTAGCACAATCTACTAACCAATGACCCGGTTTTGAGCACTTCAGACAATTGGGCTTTTTACTAGATGCATCGTTAGATGAATCATTAGATTGAACCACAAACACCTTTGATTTATTATCCTTTTTGTGCTCCATATTAAACGATTCAGTCTGTTTCTCATCAGAAGGAAGAGTCTTAATTTGCTTTTCAATGAATTTGACATAATCGGCATAATGGTCTGAGACACCCAAGGATACAAGATTGAGAATTGCTCAGCAACTTTTGGATCAGAGACATTTTTAGACAGGTCATAAATTCTTTGCAATCTGGCATACAATTGTTCCAGTTTAGCGTGATGCACCCTGATTTGTTTCTGTAATTTTTCCTCAATCTTGAACTCATACACAAAACAATTCAGCCCCGACAATACAAACAACAGACAAAAAAAAAACAAGAATGAGTTCAAAACTAAATGGAAGGAAGAATCACGACTAGTAAGTTATCAAAGTTAAACTTTGATTATCAATTCACAAGACAAGTTACTGCTGAAGACAAAACTATATGATTAGATAATGTTCTTCCAACAACTCACAAACAAACGATAACTTGTTGAATTGAACAAACAAAATCATGCTGTGATTAACCTTCACTAACATGTATAACAAAATGGACAATACAAATTCCAACAAACAAATAAATTCCCGAAAAAGAGCACAATGAGCCTAGTTTCAGGAAAATTACAATTTCAACTGAAATAAATTTAATTTCAGAAAATACAAATTGACAAGAAACCTTGCTCTTAGAACAAGGCTACAACAAACTAAAGTTGAGCATAGATCAGACCATTCTGAACATGCCAACATTGGACAAATACGAAAACTGCTTAAATCCAATTTGTGTGAATTAATCAAAAAATTACAAATTTAAATTCATCACGGTTTGGAGGATCAAAAATGTTCTGAACAAAGCTCAGGCTAGAGCTACTAGTGGACTGTAATTTACTATTCAAATTATCAAATACAAACAAGGAGCAAAATTTAATCTTCAATTTGAGCCAAGTTATTGGTACAGTCAAACTCTGCATTAATGAACAATAAAAAAGAGCAAAATCTCACCAGATTTAATCCAATTTTGTCTACTTGCCCTTCGAAGCCTTTATTAGGTGTTTTGGTCAGATTCAAGGTGGGAAGAAATCTGGGAAAAAGATAGGTTTTCGCTTCTAGGCTGTTTTTCCGTGTTCAACTTGCAGGCTCTGTATTGTAATTTGAACAAAGCTCAAACTGGATTCTTTATAAATTCAAATCCGATTCGAATTAATTCAATTTAACACTATTTATGCTGTTATACTCAATTCACACACACTACACTCAAACAATCAATTACAAGAAATTTCCGATGGAAATTACATGACAAAATACAAATTTGATCTTGCACAACAACGGGGTGACAAGACAAGACAAACTGAACGACTGAACTAGAACTAACTGAAAAAGTAGGATGACAAGGCAAACAGCTGGACGATCAGCGCTGGCGCAAACAAACCTGCTATTGGCAGAACTGTAGTCTGGGATTTTGGCGCTACGATTCAAATGCTCTGGCCGGACCAGTTACAAAAAATTCTTATGTGTCCTCTACTTGTTTAGTTTTTTCTGTGTGGAAATTGACCTACTCCACTATGGCGTACTATGTTCTAGAGTAGGTTTTGTATGTTTTTTTTGTGTGGATTATTAATTAGTTAGTGTTTAGTAAGTCAATTAATGTTAATTAGTGATTAATCCAGTATATAATGTAACATTCATCAATAAAGAACTCTAATCTAATCAAATCTAAAATACAGAATCATACAACAACAGCAATATCAACTTTACTATCTTCAATAATGAGCTTTGTTGGATTTGTTGGTGGCATCAGATGAGTTATAGAGTGGAAGAACTCTAGCTGTTTTAAATTAGTAGGAAAAATCCCGGAAACAATAATACAGTTGACTTTGTGTAAGTAGGGCTTTATGAATAGTTGGGGATTCTCTTTCACAAGGGAAGCAGGAATTCCGTCATATTCAGGTGCAGAGCCAAGCACCTCGTGAACTGTTGATGTGTCGCAGTCACACTAACTCTATTGAGAAGGAACGTTGCATTTGCAACATAATCTCGATCATCTACCAACAATGGAAGATTAGGAGCATTTATATTAGCAATATTATAACCAACAGTTGAGAAATTATTGGTTGAACCCATTGGTCACTCCCAATGAAACATTCTCATTAATTTCTGATGATCGACGCGTAAACACATGTAGGCCAACACATCTGTTTCTGTTCAACAAGATAAATAATATTGAGTTTTCGATTGGGTTGATCAGTTCTCTTTTAACTCTGTTATAATTTGAATAAAATGTGGTTGTGCACAGAGTGCAATGAGTTATACACAGGAAGAATATATCTTATAATCAGTGGCGGTTCTAGGCCTAGGCTGGGTAGGCGGCCGCCTACCCAGTTTTTATGAGATTTTTTTTTAATTTTTCATGTAAACCTAAAGATGTTAAATAGAAAAATAAATTTTGGAAGTATATTTAAATGTTTATAGTCATGAGTTATATTTTAGATGATTCAACAGAAAATTGTTTTTATTCTATTCTATTACTATGCCACATTTGCAGTGCGTGAACGCAGGGCTTTCTATGCTTAGAACGGGGAAAACATACCTCAGGTCTACAATGACAACACAACGTCTAACTAATCTTTCAATTCTATCTATTGAACGAGAGGAAAGTGAAAGGCTGATTGAGAACCCTGAAAAAATCTTAGAGGCGTTCAGCAATGTTGGGCAAAGAAGACTACAGTTGTAAATATAAAATGTATTACTCTATGTTCTAAATAATGTTAAAGTGTAATAAACCGTTGATTTCATGAATACTAAAATGTGTATTTATTTCAGAAATTTCCTTCGATATTCCAAATAAATAGCTTATCAAATTGAAATATTATTTGAAAGAATGATTAAAACAGCAAAACTATGGTTGGCCTATTAGCAAAATAGTGTCGAATTGAACAATTAAATATGAGTATTAACAATTTTTATATTTATTAATACATCTTCATTTAATACCTATATGCTTTGACGTCTTTTTTATATGAATTACTCAAGTAGCCCTACCCTAGGTCTATGAATAAACCTACAGTATGATAAGTTTTGCCTACCCAGTTTTTTATGTCTAGAACCGCCACTGCTTATAATTCACAGCAGTAAAGATTGCTCTCCAAAACAGCTTGAAGGTAAGTTTTCATTCATATTATTTTCTCATGCTTAAACTTCTAGGTTATGATCAATCATCAGGTACTGAGTAATAGCTTTATTGATAGAATTGATATAAAACTTCAAATCTAATCAGTAAACAATCATTTTATTGTGGGATTTTTCTATAAGCTTTAGTAGATAATAGTAATTCCACTAATACGAATTGATCTGCTTTAATACCGTACTTAACCTATTCAACTTTTGCTTGCACATGATTCAGTGCAAGTACATCATGATCTTAATTTTATTATTACATCTTTTGATTATTTATGCTGGTGATTAACTTATCACTCATGGATTGATTGTAATTTTTATCAATCATGAATCTTTTTATTCGTTATCATTAAATTAATAATGCATTTTTTATAAATATCAATAATTCTATCATTGTGTAATACTCAACTATCAATCACTGCGTTCTCAAACTATCCAAGTTAAAGAGTCCTTTGTTGTATTGTGGGAATGGAAAATATCCTTTGTATTCACTTTCGTGAATTCCTTTTAATGAGAGATTGATTCTCAATAGCCCTTTAATATTATAAGCCAATATTTGAGGTAATAGAATACTAAGCAAACACAACGTACTGTAGGCTAATCATTTATTACATTCCAATGTGGGTTAGGCTTATTTTCAATAATTCTTCAGCTACAACTAAAACAGTTAATTTTAACTGTCACAACTGAAACAGCAGGTACTATCGTAGACGATTATCAATTATTCAATTTGATTTATTCGATTTTATGGTCTGTAAATTCTGACTGAATTTGAGGTAGACTATTATTTTTATCACACAGCTAGTCCACTATTATAGTCCTTGACTCTAAGACACGTCTTATGTAGCCTAGAGTAATTTAGCCTAATATTTACTATTCTCATTTTATTTGTCTTTCATAAAAGGTATTATTGAGAAGAGTTTATAGTTGATTCAATTAACTATTAATTTTACATTTCTAAATCAGGAAATACAGTTAACCTAGCAGATGTTACCAGCTCTGACCTGACAACAACATTTTTTATGAATTCTGCAGATGCCATCGATGGACGAGATATTGTATATTATGAACTGCCATTGGATCTTCCTGATGAAAGCACTCATACAGATTGTAACTCATCCAGCACTCCAATTGAGAACTCTGAGGCCCTTGAAGATACAGCTACAACCCACAAGTCACATGATGAGCTAAATTCTTCAGATCCAGGACTCATACAAATTGACAATAGTGTTGTATCCTTACTCAAAGAAGAAAATCATCTTATCATACAAGATGTTGCCAGTACCAGCTCTGACCTGACAATAACCTATCTTATGGATTCCGCAGATGTCATTGACAGAAAAAACGCTTCATATCATGTACTTTCATTGGATCTTCCAGATGAGAGCACTCATCTAGATTGTACCTCATCCAGCACTCCAATCCTACAGTGTCATCTGCAAATGAGTAGAGAGAGCCACAGTCTAGATCAATATTTAATAAATCATTAATATAAATTAGGAATAGAATTGGGTCAAGCACTGTTCCTTGTGGAATCCCAGCTTCAACTCTCCTATCGTTGCTAATTGTATCATCAATTTTTACGGCTTGTGACCTCAAGTTTGAGTACGACCTAAAAAATTTCAAAACTATGCCTCTAAAACCGATAATTTTCATTTTATTTAGCAAGAGTTTATGGTCCACTGTGTCGAAACCTTTTGGAAGTCCAGAAAGATTCCCAAGCACTTTTTTCCTTCATCTAAATGATTTATAACTTCTCTACTCACTCTAAATATTGCATCAGAAGTATTAAGACCACTTTGAAACCCAATTGCGAACTATTTAAGATTTTACATTTATTTAAGTAGGATATTAGTCTTGACTTTACACATTTCTCTATAATTTTAGTAATACTAGATAAGAGGGAAATGGGACGATAATTATTCAAACTGGATTTCTCCTTTCCTTTATGTAATGGAATGACTTTAGCCCGTTTCATCTCGTCAGGGAAGTAGCCCTGTTGAAAACATAGTTTAATTATATGCTCAAGAGGTTTAGAAATATTATAGGCATTTTCAATGAGACAATTTGCATATACTCCATCAGGGCCAGGAGTTACCCTTCTTTTCAGACTAAAAATAGTATTAATAACTTCTTCTTCTGAGACTGGTGTAAAAAAGAATGAATTACAATTTCCTGGAATTACTCTATACCTGTATGTTTTGTCTTGATTTAAGTTCTTTAGATTCCTATTTGTAATCTCTTTACCGATTGTAGTGAAATATTTATTGAATTCATCTGCTATCTCTTTCTTTTTGTCTGATTTTATTACTCGTTTAGCAATGCCTCGTATATCAGAAGATATATTTTTCTTTTGTTTAGTAGAATCCGTTGCTTCATTTATTGTTTGCCAGGTCTTCTCGATTATTATTATGTTTGCAGTTAATAAATTTGTTTTTTTAAATAAATCTCCTTTACCACGCACAAAATTCTCTTTAAAATAGTATTATAATTTTTTAATTTGTTGGCAAGTGCATCATTGAACGGCTGTCTTCTAGCTTTTATAGTCATTTTGTTCCTTGTCCTTATTGATCTGACTAAACTTGATGTGATCCAGGGTTTAAGTCGGGTTTGTCCACTGCTAACCCTATGACAAACTTTTTTTGATAATGTAAAATGGTTTATGATGGTATCAAAAAAAATTGTAAAGGCTTTTTTAGCACTGTTTTCTTACATAGTTTCCCCCCACGATTCGTTTTCAATTCTAATCTTAAAATTATTTAAATCAATTTTTTCTTGTATGATTTGTAGATCATCAACAGCAGTATTCTTATTTTCACATAATTATTTGATTCTTAGTCTCACTAATAGTCGAACAATTCTAGTACCTTCATGAAGATAACTTATAAACCCATATTCATTCAATACATCCATATACCTATGCCCAGCTAGACCTAAACGATTTTCCAAGATATCAATATTCGTATCACCAATCAGGATTCGATTTGAGAAGCATTTAGTCTTCTCTAAAAACATTTCAAGGTTATCAATGAATTCGTATCTGACGGTGATCTATAAAGGGCAGTGAAGTAAAACTGGTTTTGTTGAAAATCAATAATAAAATTAATAACATTTGTTTGTCACAGCTGATGACGTTTAGGTGAGCAGTAGTGCCAATATTATAACAGAAAATGTGCCTAGCAGGTGACAGTATTTCTCACCACAACAAAACAGATAAATTATGACATTCCTTGAGTATATATTTCTCTTTCAGATCTACACGTTCTCCAATTATTATTCGAGGAAGTATTGGTAATATTGTAATTGGAAACAATATTTGTATTTGAGAAAATGTCAGATATGATATAGGCTGAATGAGAACAGTCAATTATTGTATTTGAGAAGTTATCACTCTTGTAATTTAGAATAGTGAATTGTATTTTTGTAAGAATCATTTCAATTTAATTAGAGATGATTCCTAATTGAGAAGATGTCAGTAGTAATTCAGAAAACAAATTAATCACCCAGGTATTCTTGTTCACAAATTGAAATACAGAATACATGATAGCTTTCCATTGAAATAATGTACATTAGTGCTGTTGCTGTTGGTAATGTAGAACACATATGAAGCAAGTAAATAGTTTTCTCATTCTCAATAGATACCTTCTCATTTACATTCGACTGTTTCTTATTACAAATAACTATTCTCAATTACATGCGATTACTTATCAAACAAAATTGACTGTTTTCAAATGAATCTGATGTTTTCCCAATTACAAATGACTATTATGAAATACAATAATTATTGATATCTTCTCAAATATAATTGGAAAATGTGTGTAGACGTGTAGACATTGAACAGGTATGCCCACAATGAGATTGGGGGTTCGAATAAAAAATATTTCTGACAATAATGATTACTTAATACAGATATAGTTTCAACATAGAAAAAATATAGTGTACACAAAAATGTGCGTATGTATTAACTTGTGGAAGCAACTGCCACTAATGTTAGGAATGAAAGCATTTCGAATTAGTAGTACTAGTAGTAGTAGTAATACGAGTATGAGTAGTATAGTAAAAGTAATATTGTAACTGTAATATTGCTTTACGAGGACATAAATTATTTTGATATCCTCAACTCTCACCTACTTATCCAGGCTTGGGACCGGCACTGTTTTGTGGAAAAACATAAAAAATGAAGCAGTGACTGGTTTAATCATGCAAACAAATACTATGCAAATCAAATTTATTATGGGCGTCTACATTTTTTCCAGGAAAAACTTTCTCATTAACAGATAAAATAAAATTATTAAAAGTCAATCAAACTATGTTTTATACATTTCTTCAAGAAACTATGATGTTCATTTGTTTCAAATTTATTTGGTGTGAGAGACAAGAAACTTTATGTCTTTAGGCCCACTGTCTTTTTCAGTGGCTGAGGTATAATAATATTCAAAACAGAAGAATTAAGAATACATAACTTTATGCTGTAATGGAAGCAATTGAAAGTAGTGATATTGAAATTAGTGAAATTAGAATGTAATATTTTACTTGCTGGCTGCCCAGCATAGGCTATGGAAAGCTTGCATTTTTTCAACCGATGGACAAGGTGAGGATCTTTCTCAGGGTTGGGAACTGCCTAGCTTGCATCCTAACCTGGGAAAGATAGTTTCCATCCACTCGTCCCATCAACAGTTTCCAGCTCTTCTTCCCCCCTGCCGTAGTCTAGTTTTCCACGTGTAGGCCTAGGAAGAGTCGGACCTGAGACAAAAATTGCATTCTTTCTGTGCACTCTTGTTTTAACCATTGAAGCGAACACAGCGCGCTCAGACATAAATTCGTTTCGGGAGTGTGGATCACCAAAATCATCGTTCAATGGATTTCTTCAGCGTCTTCATTATGGGTGAGTCCCGAGTATTAATCCTATTCAAATGACAAGGAGCAATCGAACTTTAGTTTCATAACAATAGGTTTTTCTTGTTTATTTGTACCATTCCCAATCTCTTCCAATGTGTTTTTTGTATTAGGCTAGGCAGCCAGAGTAGAGTCAATTGTTGTAAAAGTTTGGTAGAGAAAATTTTTAAATACAACAAATTTTCATAGAGTGAAAATTAGCTTTCTTTAACCACGTCTACCCTTTGGTAAAAACAGTTCATTAATATCTAAGCTACCTGAGATATCACAATGCTATCATGATAATCAACACACCTAATTGAAATTTGATTGTATGGGAAGAGATGTTGTAGTATATTTCCATAATTGAGAGGATAAGACGTTGATATTGTCAATGCCACTGTATTTCTATGTGGAAGAAATCTAATGGTATTGACAACATCAGCGTCTTATTCTCTCAACACCTCATTGTCTTCACTCAATGTTGACTCCTCATTTTATTGCACTTCCGCATTAAAATAATTGATTTGTATTCTGATTAACTATTCAAAATATCTATGATATCTCGATAAACAATCATTGAATCAATAGCATATACAATGAACTAAGCATTAGACTGTATATAATGTAATAATGTTAATGTTATTTCACGATGCATATTTTATTCTAGACATGTTAAAAGGGTACAGTGGCTTTTTTCAACATAAGTGGATATAAACTGACAGTTCAGACAAGTTTTTCTGCTCGAAATCCCTCTCTCCCCTCTCACCCCTCAGATTAAAGTGAATCCATATCTCTACAGAGAGGTCAATGATCTAAGTTCTTTTACATTTTTTATCTGCAATATCATACAAGCATTCCCAAACTTCATCAGAATTTGTAATAACAGATAATGGAGAATCATTTGTACAATCATAATGTAGATGTCCACTGTCTAGTATATCAAGTAATTTGAATATCTCAGATAAAATTGGAAAGTGCACATTTTCTGTTTTTGTTAATGGTAAATCAGCATCTTGACATCCTGTTGAAAATGTAATATTCTTTGCAATTGAATCAAATTTGTTAAATGAAATTGCCATCAAGAGACAAGTTAATTTCTTGAATTTTGAAAAACCATAACACTGCATGTTAACGCCCTCCCAGCTGTTTGGCATGTGTCTCTGTTCTATAAATTGACAATGTGCACGCCGTGTACTTGTTAGCATCAACAGATGGTTGAAGGGGGCGTGTCTCACTTGTATAAAAAGATCACAGCACACATGGTAGTGTTGTCAGGTCTAGCTCTGAGCAGCTACTAAACTAAAAAGTGAGTGTGATATTGGAATGAGAAATCATTTGAACACAGAAAAAGTTTATTTACACATTTCACTACAACTATTCATAATTTCATCTTCAATATTAATCAACTTATCTATACACAAATTATGAGGACGATAATAACATAGATAGTCTCTTATGGCATTTAAATTAACCGTGCTTAGAGAAATGTCTTTTAATTGTTTCGCCATACTATAATTTTTATGAGTTGATTTCCTAATTGCACTTTCACACTCATCATACCAATCAAGACAGTTTTTTAACCTCACTTCCAACTCGTTGTCAGCAGCCAACCACTTTCTCGGGTCCATGATAAGCGAATAAACAAAACTAAGTGTAGGCTGAGACTATTATAGGGTAATTAAGTGGTCTTTCTTCATTAATTGTAGACAGGCAACATGTACGTGCTTTATGCAGTCTCAATGCATGCATGCAATAAACACACTGAATCTCTTTTCTGTTGTAGAAGAATCCATAACAAGCAAAGTTTCTTTTCTGCGAATTCGTGTACATCGGGGCCATTTTCATACTTTGCATTCGAAATTATTTGTTTGATACATATTTTTAAACAACAAAGAATTATAATGTTGAGCACTGAACAAAGCACATCATCCATCTGGTCTATTTTCATGAATATTTCACACAGCATAACACCATGAACTAGTGAAAAAGCTGAAATCGGGTTTTGCAAAATCCTCTGGTATACATTGAAAGTTAGTATGCAATCTTCTTAAAAACTTTGCTTTCTCAGTTCCTTTTGTAAAAATTTTTTCATAACCTACAAGGTAATCATGTATTAATTAGTCAGTGTATTCTAAATCTCCATCTTCCCATTTTATTTTATGATAGTGACGTTCTAACCATGTTACATCGTTATACAATTCTGCACTCAATTCCGTCTTTGCAAATGGTGATTTGAAATAGAATACAATATAATTATCAAACTGATCAATTATGGCAAGCTCTTTCACAATAATTTGATTACAATCTTGTTTAAACCAGTGAAGATCAACTGTGTGGTGTTGAATCACAAAACATCTTAAAGTCAATTTCTGTTCCGAGTTCGCTATTGATTGAATGATTATAATATGAGGGAGCGAAATCCAAAAACATCCTGTATAATAGTTCCTTTTTACCTAGAATATTTTCATATGGATAATACTCGCTGTTCAAATATACTTTAACATTGTAAATACCACAGATATCAAAATTAAATATTGATTTTTTAATTTTATTCTTTCGATCGGTTTGAAATGCAATTATAATGTATTTTGGACTATCAAAAATCGATGTGGTGAAGACTGCCCAAGAATGGTTAAGTGAATTTTGCAAATTTGGTTATTCACAAATTTCCCAATGCCAGAAACCTAATTTCAGTGGAGTGTCAGCATCGAGCAGTCTCAAAAATTTCAGTCTTATGTGATCTTCTAAAGTTATGTAGGGCATTCTCCATTGCAGTTCTGTAATTTTCACACTAACGCTTGTTCCAGTTGCAGACTCAATGCAATTAAGGTCTGTTGGTGACCTCAATAAGACGAGTTTCTGTTTCAAATTTAAAATTATTCTTTGATAATCTTCAAAAAACAGGAGAAATTATTTCAGAAAGTACACAGAAAGTGAATTTATTATCTGTTAGCGCATATCCTGCTCTGTCAAAACTGGCCAAGTGATATGTGTTCTTATCAAGCCTATTCTTCACTAGTATAGCTTCAATTGTGGATGTTAGTCCAATCAATCTTGATTTAGAAATTTGCCGACCTGCTAATTTATATCGTATTTCGTCAAAAAGGTTACCAATTATGTTACTGCCTAATTTATAGTCTGCTGCAACTGGTGGACCGGCCGGGTCTGTTCCCGGTTTTGTACAGCTAACTGTTCCCTCAATAAATATGAATGATTTGTGAGGTAAAGAATAGACATCTAAAGAATTTATGCCAATATGTGCCTCATCAGAGTTTTTTATTTCTTGTCCCAAATAAACTGTATGAGTGTGAAATTGGAATTTGGTTATATAATTACAAAACTGAAGCTCTGTCTCCACGTCCAGAATTTCACTAATTGCGGCTCCTCCTCCTAACATTCCGCCAATCAACTATAAAACCTAACTTTTTTATATTCTCGCACTTTTAACTGACAAAGCACATTTGTTTTTAGGTGTTGATGCTCTCACGTTCGTCTCTCTAATGACATTGTGCATACACGTCTTATTTGAACGTGGATCGAAAACAAGATAACCCATTACGTTTACTCTTGTTTTTCACGTATATGCAACCCAATTGTAATTGTATCTCCACGGAAATCAATAAACTATCCGTTCTGGTCTGTTACCTTCACATTAATAGTTTGAATTTGATGAGTATTCAAAGGTATATAAATAATTGGTGATGGTACTTCGTTCATTAAATAACTGCTAGGAACCTTTGGCAAAAATTCATAGATTATATATTTTTGTTTTCCGTCAGAGTAACTACCACATGCTGAATTACACTCGAGTACAATACTACCAATGCTTGTTATGTTAACCAAATGCTGGGAATAATGCCATTAATTTGCTTGCAAAACAACATTATCAAAACCAAGTATCTTACCAATCGAATCAGTATGTGTTAAATCAATAGCTCTATCAGAATGAATTTCAATCTCCATAGTATTTGTGTTTGCACATATAATAAGTTCATTCTTCTTCTCATCAATATTCAATGCATTCTTTAAAGATTTTATAATATCCTCAACTTCATATCCATCCGTATCCAGCTCAATTAATCTATCACCATATTTGAAGCTGGAATTTGTTTTTTTGTTAACGTTTGCAATACTATTGTAACTAAAAAAATTAATCAATCCAATTTCCCATTCACAATTTTTATCCAATTCTATAATTTCTTGTAAATATTCGTAGAGGTTACTTGTGTTGGATCTTAATGTAATAACAACCATCTTGTAATGTGTGTTCAGCACAAACACTTAATTACAACTGATTTGCAAGAAACAATAACGTAAGATGACCACAAAAATCGCTATTTAATGGTTGCATGTGCTCTACATTATAAAATATATTTACTCCAATTTCTTTTTTCCAATATTTGTCCAATTCATATGGAGGTTGTAAATTTCCAATTGGATCAAAATACCAAACATTAGAGCCGAATTTTTTATATGCAACCCAATGTGTGTCATCCTTGCTTTCCCTCGCTAAATTCACAATGCCATTCTCGTTTTTTAGACTTTTTTGGGTAATGCATCTAGCATATATATACCTCTTAGCCGAATCTGTAATAATTTCAACCAATCAATCAAATCATAATTACTCAATTCTCCTTCAATATTCTTGTCTTCTTCTTCTTCTTCTTCTTCTTCTTCTTCTTCTTCTTCTTCCCACTCTTCTTTGTTGTTCTACGTTTCTTAACTTGTTTTTGGGAGAATAAGCTCACTCCATATGATGATGGTGGTGGTGGTTGTGGTAAAGAGGGTGGGATTAAAACTCTCCCATGACTAATACCATGAAAAGGTTTCAAAAAATACCGTTTTCCTGCAATATGCTCTTTCAACTGAGCTATAGCTTTGCGTCTAATATCATTACTATAACTTCTTCTCTAATTCTCCCTTTTCTTCTTCTTCTTTCTCAAAGACCCACCAAATGCTGCTTTAGCTTTCATGACGTTTGTAACAAGATAGCTGAGTGCTTCCTTGGCAAGGGGTGTTTCTGGATTTTTGAATATCTCCCACACTGCATTTGCTAGAGCTCTGTCAGCTATCGCTCAAGTTTTATTATCGCTATTTTGTGTATACGCTATATCATGTGCCTTACAGGCTCTATCTGATGAATTTATACCTTGATCACCTCTCTTTAACCTCTCATTAAGCTTGGTGCCCGGCCTGCAATACCGATATCCGGGAAGGTGGCTTTCATTTTGTTGAAGGTCAATGAGCTTATTTTGAATAGTGGATGTCACATTACCTGCTAAACCCATCACACCCTTAAAAACTTTTGCTGCTGAACTCAAGATTCTTCTACCTTTTTTCCTTGAACTTTGCTTTCTCCTATATATCATTTTCTTACCTTTCAACTCGATGGTTGAACATTAACTGAAGTTAATTAATTAATTAATCATTACACTAACTTAATCAAAAGAAAATTGAATTTGTTTAATTTTCAATCGAGTTGGAAATGAATTCACACACACACACACACACTATCAGATTGGTATGTGCTTATAACATTGTTCAAATGATAAGAATATTATTTCAAAAAACAAATCTGAAAAGGTGAACACAATTTGAAAGGGAGAAATGATGTCATCGCACCCACCCATATCTGTAGGAACACATGGCAAAACAGATGTGGGAGAGAACGATGCATCAACTCACCGAAACCGCTTGGCTGTATGTGTGTGTGTGTGTGTGTGTGTGTGTGTGTGTGTATGTGTGTCTGTGTGTGTGTGTAGTAGTAAAGATGTTTGGCTCTGTGCATGCTTGCAACAAACTATAAAAGGGGAGCTCAGCTTATTTACATATCATTCACAACAGAGTACAACAACGTGAAAGGTGAACCATTCTTCTGTCTGTGTTTCTACTATTCATTGTGAACTTATCAACAACAACAACAAGTGTAAACAGGTAAGAATTGAAAACAATTTCTTATCAAATATGTACACAATCTATTCACTACTAATACTACTTTAACACACACATCTATACAATTCATAACACATTAGTCGATGAATTGTTTAGATATAAGAATTGTTAATGCTCAACAATTTTCATATCAGTCCAATTCCCCGACTTATGTGATACTACCATTACCAAATTTTTACAATTTTTGTTAAACTCTACAATTTTTTCCGTGTTAATGCAGGAAGCAAATCGTTGTGGTATACCTCACACACAGATTTGCTTCCTGCATTGCTAATTTTCAAAATAACACGTCGTCCGTGTTTATTAGTATGCTCCCTCGCGCTTATAATGGGGTAGGGAGCATCCTCTTTCAACTCTCTCAGTGGCACCCAGGGTTTGGGTGCAGGCTGATTGATGAGTTAAACAAAGTCCATCTCCCTCTTCTCATCCTCCTCTGCCCTCTCCACTTCCTTCATCAGGGGGACAAGTGATGACTCGTTCTCCATTGCAGCACGTTTCTGTTGAAAAATATTTGATTAGTATCTTATTTGTTTCAGATTATCATCAAATCAGATTCGTCAAATCATACTAGAGAACTTGATCAATAGATTCACTACACAATCTCAAAGTGAGTAATAACTTATGTATTGCAGAATCTGCCAACACTAATATCTTGTAATTCAATTGTATCTCTAATCAGTTCAAATAATATTTCCTTGCTATCAGATAATTTATGCATGACCGATTACTTTTAACACTAATATCTAGTAATTCAATTGTATCTCCAATCAGTTAAAATAATATTTCCTTGCTATCAAATAATTTATGCATGAGCGATTACTTTGACACTAATATCTTGTAATTCAATTCCATCTCTAATCAGTTCAAATAGTTTCTCCTTGTTATCAAATAATTTATGCATGAGCGATTACTTTAAACAATTATTCTTCACTATCAAATAATGATAATCAAAGACTTGTATGTGTACAGATTTTTTCCAATGATCGATTGTTTTATAAAAAAATCTGTACACATACAAGTTAATAATATTTGTTGAAACTAACCTTTGTTTGTGAGAAGATTGTCTCGTCCTCATCCCCGATAACCTCAGCCTCGTCAAACACCAACCTCCTCTTTCCCTGCTTCTGCTTCATGTTGTTGTTGGTCAGAGTTGTTGGCACCACATGTCGCAGTGCCCAGGTAGCAGGTGGAGGCAAGTGTTGAACTAGACTGTCACCCAGCACGATCTCCCTCAGCAATGGTGGTTCCACGGTGAGCGGAGAAGGAGCAGGTGCAGCAGCAGACGTGTTGGCAGCGAGGGCAGCTTTCTGTTGCCAGTAGTTGAGGATATGCTCATGTGCTGGCGGGCTATCTGGGAGGATGAATGAGGACGAGGTTGATGATGACGAACTCATCTTGTATGATAGTGAAGTAAAGCGCACTCAAATCTGACTCTCATGTAAATGATAATTCTTCTCACATTACATCTGTTTATATAGCATGCATTTCTATCTCTGTTCCAGGCTCGTGCGAGTGAGAGCCACACATGCTAGAAGGTGAAAAAATTCTCCCATAGGACTAGGCATGGAGCAGCACCTGCTGCTATATCCTCCCACATCGTTATCAACATCATTCAGATTTGTAAGTATTCTCTCATATCATAAAAACCATTACATTCACTCAAACATTCTATATTTTTGAATAGCATCCTGCCTCTTGTGATGCTTATTGATTTCTAATATTATCAGTTATTAAATATTCCATTTTTTTCACAGCATTGGAGTGCTCACCTCACAACTCGGCTTGCGACGTCATAACCAGTTAAGCTCTCGTACGGGCAACATACCTGAGAGGTTACCACACAATCCAAAAAGGAAGCGTAGCCTGATAGCCATCTATACCTGCACATCTATAGCCGAGGAGATACCTGTCATTCATGCATCAACCAACACATGTAAGTACATTTTTACTTTGATTTTATCCTCAGAGGGGAGTCGGAGGAGAGGAAAATTGTCCTCCGATGACATATTATTGTCATCGGAGGACAATTTTTGTCCTTGGAGGGGAGGATTTTTGTCCTCGGAGGACAAAAAACCTTCTACAGCATACTGCATGCATGCAATTTTAGCTCATCTTTACAATGTGCTTTATCTGGGTAATCTTCTTCTCCCCCTTCTTTCTCACACTCTTCATATAAACAAAACGGTAAATGTATTACTTTTTCAAATGGATTTTCGATAATATATTTGCAATAGACACATTGCAGATAGTGATTTTCATGTAAGAAATAACCATTTCTCGCAAAATAGTCTGCCTCATCAGATAATGATTCACAATAGTCACAATGTAGATGACGATGATGATTTTCGAAATACTCTCCTTGAACAGATGAATCTTCTACATGATAAATTGAACAAAATACACAGCGCACAATGTCTGGTACACATGCTAATATAAATCCCTCTTTTGCCATGTTTTCCGCCAACAAATGCTGAGAAGATTTCGTCCATCTTTCATCAAAAGTTAATAATCTTAATCTTCCATGCAACATTATCTGTTGTTCAGATAACATTTTCACACAGCATTCTTCTACCAATGCTAATTCACAACTGATTTGAAAACATGCAGTTGTACTCTATCACTCTAATTCTATATCATCCTGATCGTTATTCTTTCGTTTTTCAGAATCTAACATCGTCATTGAAATAAGTAAACTCTTCATTTGTAGAGCTTTAATCAAATAAAATTGAACATGACTTTCTACTAGTAATGGATCAACAACATTTGATATTTATGAATGAATCAATGACAACGAGAACATATGGTTTATCATATCATTCTACCCGGCTAGATTTTCATTTTATCTTAGGGGAAAGATGACGGAGCGACACAGTGGACTCTTGTCCATCAGGGCGACAAATGTGAGCATACTCTGGGTTTGCCTCAATCAATTCAACTTCTTCTACTGATGAATCTTGCTTTGAATTTCATTTTCTTCAGCCAAACTGGTCCTGGGGTCATCATCATCATGCTGAGGGAACGCAGACTTCATGGCATGAATTCCAGCACGGTCCGCCATCATATTAACATCGAGGATCCCAAGGAAATTGCCATCAAGGATGTGCTCGAGAGATCGAAACGTTGCGTTTTCGACATAATTAGGGAGCATGCAGCATGGCATGATGGCAATGTAGAATGGTTCATTGTCTTAAATGTTTTATTGTATAAATTAGTGGTGATGGATGATGGGGTTAGCAAGTCTGTCTCATCTCTCGTCAATCTTCATAGTTACTCCAACATAGCACTAAACGTGCTTGAGTATTATAAAGATTTTAATGATCATTTCATGTTGGCTATAAGAAAAATCCTGTCATCTTTTGAGTACTTTGTTCGACATGGCAGCGGTTGGGTGTTGAAAAAATTGACTCACTGGATGTGAACGTGATTGAATTTAATCCAATATTCACATCCAGTTTCATTCAAACACCCCAGTTTCTTAAAAACAAACATTGCATTATAAATGTCAAAAATCTGTCTGACGAAAAATGCTTTTTATGGTCAGTCCTCACATATTTCCATCAGAAAGCAAGGAACTCAGACTTGACTGTAAAGTATTTGAGCAAGTTTGCTCACAGACTTAATACGCGAGGTGTAAATTTTCCGGTGACCACACGCGATATTAAGAAATTTGAAATACTGAATCCGAATATTGCAATTCACGTCATCGTGTATGACAACAAAAAGTTTTTCCCCTACCACACAAGCATTTTCCACACTCATAAGCACCAAATTAATCTTTTGATGCTGAATGCCGATGCAGGAAAAACACATTTTTGTTTAATTAATACCGCAAACAGGAAAGACAGAGTATCGCGTCTTCTCTCTCACCTTTCCAAACACGATGGTCAAGTACACATTTGTAATTTCTGTTTTCATAGATTTACATCGACCAAATCTAAAAATTATGATGACAAAGCAAATTTGATGAAACAGCTTTGTTCCAAGTTTGAATCACAGAGTGTTTGATATCCTAAACGCAGAGACACAATTAAATTCAAGAAACTAGGTGCCACGTTGAAGAAAAAGTATACCATTTTAGCGGATTTAGAAACTTACATTGTTAATATCGATAATAATGATGATGATGAATCTGATTCCGATGAAATCACTCATAGCTATACAAAGAAAACAGCACAACATATTCCCTTCAGGTATTGTTTTGTTGTTATCGATGTGAATGGAGAAATCGCTCATGGACCTGTACTCCATAGATCAAGTAATTTTGATGGAAAAATCATGGAGAAATTTCTTCAGGAAATTACAGATCTCGGTGACATTTTGTGTGAGGATATGAAACGCGAAATTCCGATGCAACATTTATCCGAAAGTCAAGAGCGTGAATTTCAAAATTTGGTAAACTGTGGGCTATAAGCCGAACCATTCTTATACACCGATATTAAATGTCGTCACCACGCGCATGAAACCGGAAATTGCCTATGTGCAGCCCACATTTCTTGTTATTTATCAGCTCGTACTCTGATGTATATTTTATGTTATTTTCACAATTTCTCCAGGTTTGATTCACATTTCATTCTGAAAGCACTCGGTAAATGCAAAAAAGAAATTTCCTGCATCGCAAATACGTCAGAGAGATTTTTGACACTTTCAGTAGGCGAAATTAAATTTTTAAATTCCTACAAGTTTATGAGCGAATCCTTGGTAGTATTGGTGCGTAATTTGGTAGAGAGTACAGACATGGAAAAGAAGTTTGAACGTTTATTTTCAGTGTTTCATGACCCACCACGCGAACACAGACATCTCTTGTTGAAGAGTTGGTAGCACTGGGCTACACACTTAAGTCAATGAAATTTTAGGCTCCCAAATTTTTCGAATTTAAACATTTGTTGTGTCGAGTATTTACATAGTGAGTATTCAAGTGATATTTTCAAGTGCACAGTTACCTGGTATGGATATCCAATTTACAGAATAGTAAGTTGTATTAATGTACACTGTTCAACATACACACGCTTCTTTTCGCACAATAGTCTCCATTTTGTCTACCGGCACTTTCCTGTAATTATGCTTTCTTGTTGACAATAATTCACCCTGACTTTGTGTTTGTGACTGCTGGCTATCGACATTGAGGCTACGTAGTAGGCCTATCACTGATAGTAGTTCGAGCAGCCGACAGGTATTTCTTATCAGAGTGCTGTTATCAGGACCAAAACACAGCTGATCAGTTGCTTATGTTTTGCCGCCATCGTTTTGAAATTTCGTTTCATTCATTATCCTTCCTCTCATTTTGTCCGATAGAAAAACCTATGTACTCAGGAGCTTCCTATAATGTTTTCCAGCCTTGTTTGCTCTCTTGGCGATTCCTATAATATTCCTATCTGACCTTTCCAAACATCGAATAAACGACGCAATCTCGTTCTTCATTATTTATTGATATATTCTTTACTACGACTGTTGAATATTTAATCTTACAAAATGTTAACCAGAAGAAATCGAAATGAACTGTTGAAATTGTCAGATGTGGACTGCATGCATCTGAGTGATGGACTGATGAATGAGGAGGTTGTGCAGTTGGCTGTTCAAATACATGGAGCACTGGGTGTCATATCTTCCAATTATTCTAATGATGCAATTGTGGAAATTGTCCCTCATCTTATCAGTACTCTGAATCGACTAGATGCCTGCCTAAAAGTAAATGACGACCTTCAAGGAATCTTAAGTGATATTTCAACCGAGAATTCTCAATTGAAAAAGAATTTAGATATTGAAAAGCAAAGAAGAATCGATTGTTTTGAAGAGTCATTAAACATGGAAGAACAAACTGATCAGGAGATACAACGATTAAAAAAACAAGTCAATGATTTATTGGAAAATAGAGAAAAACTTGAATTCAGTGCTGGAGTGGAAGTTAGGTCTTTTGCCCATATGTCAACACAGACTAAATCAAAAATGACATGTTCAGACTGCTCTAGACTCCATGAAAAATTAAGAATTAAGCAGATGGAACTTATGGAGGTGAGACAACGTCGGTGGGAGGATCGGATTGAGCTGGAGGAGGGAGCGAAGATGTCTTCAATAAATAATAGGCTTAATAAATCTCCATACAAGAAGCGATCAGACAACATTGTCGAAAACTCAACAACTGTTTTATCAATTAGTAAAGCTCCAAATCCATCAAATATTGAACATACTAGATTGAATTCAAAGGGAATTGTCAAGAAAAATAAGGAGACTGGAAAAATAAAAATTGTTGCTGACAGTCATGGCAGACGTTTGGTGAAGCTGGTGGCTGATGCGTCCGACGGTGCCGTAGAAGGTGTCATCAAACCGGGGGCCACATTCGATCAAGTAGCATCCAGCTGTACCCAGGAGGGTTCATCCCTATCCAACAAGGACCTCATTGTTATCATCGGTGGAACCAACGACATGCATAAGGATCGATCTGGCGACTTTCTAACTTCATTGAGGAATCAGCTGCAGGTTTAATGCACACTAATGTATTGTTAATGAACATTCCATATCGTTATGATCTTCCTAAAAATTCTTCTATTAATTGTACTATTAAGAATACCAATCAATCCATTCGTAAGCTTTGCGGTGGTTTTTCAAATGTTAAGGTCTTGAATGTTGAAGACATTGGCCGTCGTTTCCATACCCGCCATGGATTGCATTTCAGTTTCATGGGAAAGCGCTACATATCGGATTCTATAGCAAAAGCGTATCATAATTTGTCACTGGATCTTGACTCTTCTAGCACTGTAGATTATTATACTATTTCCACTGATAAACTGGCTGATAACGTTGCTGATGGTACACTACACTCACATAGACGCACTTTAAACGGACAGTAAATGACAAGGCTCAAAAGAGAGTTACTTCTCCTAATCAGACTTCTATTCATAAAAATAGATCAGTTTTTGACAAGATTTCTATATTACATCAAAATGTTCAACACCTACCATCACGATTGGAAATGTTGAAAATAAATTTACAGGAGTTGGAGCCAGAGATACTAGCTATTTCAGAGCATAAAATGTCAAGTGCTGAAACAGAAATACTAAATCTACCAAACTATCTGATAAGTTCACAATTTTCTAGACTTAACAGTACTGGGGGGGGGTCATGATTCTAGTGCACAATAAATTTTTCTCAATATGTAAACGTGTAAATCTACCTGCTATTCAGTCAATAACGACTGAAAAAGAGTTTGAATGTTGTTTAACTGAGTTTTCACTTGATAATTTTAATTTTGTCCTGGCTTGCTTATATAGAACACCTCAGCATTGTTATTTAGATCCATTCTTAGAAAAGTTAGAAATACTTCTTGAAATTCTATGTAAAAAATATAAAAAAGTTATCGTTGCAGGTGACATAAATATCAATGTTCTGGAGAAAAATAACACATATAATAAGTTCGTGAATGTACTGAAAATGCATAATATGATTTATAAAGTCAATTTCCCTACAAGAATTACTACCACATCTGAAACAGCGATAGATAACTTTATTACCAACATAGCTGATGATAGTTTAAAGATATCGGGTATAATCACTCATATCTCGGACCACGATGCGCAGCTGCTCGAGATCCGAGGTATGAGTGTGTTCCGCGATAAGCCGATCAGGAAATTTTGTCGTAGATTTGATGACTGCCACTTAGAAGTGTTCTATAGAGAGTTAGCTCATTTAAATTGGATGGAGGTTTATCAATCACCAGTGGATGAAAAGTACAATGTCTTTATCTCGACTTTTTCACATTATTTTAATATTAATTTTCCAAAAATCCTGAGAACTATGAAAGAAACTGATAGTAGGAACGGGATGAGTCCAGAGGTCACTGATAAAAAAAGAGAATTATTAGAGTTAGAGAATTTACATAGACAAACAAAAAGAGAAGAATTAAAGATTCAAATAAAAAATAATAGAAAAGCTCTTAAACTTATGATTGTAAAGAATAAACAAAAATACTTTGATGGGAAAATTTCTAATTCTAAAAATAAGAATAAAGTAACTTGGAAAATTATAAATGCTGAGGTGGGTAAGAATAGGAAGAACAACTCAAATCTAAGTGTAATAAGCGATGGTATACACTCAACGAATCCTAGTACTGTGAGCAATATATTTAACGATTTTTTTGTTTCGGCTGTTGATAGGTTTGTTAAACCAGATATTCCCAATGGTTCTAGACCTGTAACTGTACAAAATCCACGTTGTTGTCAATCTTCATTGAGGTTTAGATTTGAACCTATTACTGAGTGTCAATTACATAAAATAGTGATGTCATTTGAGAACAAACACTCTTCTGGCCAGATGATATCCCAATAACGGTAGTGAAACGAGTTTTACGAGCTATAATCAAGCCATTAACACACATTATAAATTCATCCCTTATAGCAGGTCAATTTCCTGATAAACTGAAGATAGCTAAAGTTTTTCCAATATTTAAAAAAGGTGACATCAAAGATCCAGGTTGCTACAGACCAATAGCGTTGTTATCAGTTTTCTCAAAAATCATTGAACGTGTGGTATATATTCAATTAATGAAATACCTAGAAGCAAACCATTTATTGGATAAAGAACAGCATGGTTTCCGCTCAAAAAAGTCAACAATTACAGCAATGGTGGATTTCATAGATACCATAATTAATACAATAGATAAAGGTGAGAGAATTATTGGCATATTTTTAGATATGACACGTGCATTTGATAGTGTGTCTCATAATGTTCTTTTGCGCGCATTAGAGGAATTGGGAGTACATGATAAGGAGAGGAAGTGGTTCTCATCTTATTTGATTGGCAGACGGCAATTTGTTGAAATAGAGCATACTGAGGAGAAAAACAATCATAGTTACAAATACAGTTATCGCTCTAACCTAAGAAGTTTAAAGTATGGTGTCCCTCAAGGGTCCATTTTGGGTCCCTTACTATTCCTATGTTACATCAAGGGTCTGCCTGATGTGGTTCGAGCACATGCCTCTGTGTGTCTCTATGCAGATGATGCTAACATCATATTTTCAGGAAAATCGATTGAGGATGTAGAACTCTCATCTGCTGTAGGCCTGTCCTCTATTAATGAATACCTGAATAGCCGAAATCTCTTGCTGAACTCAAGTAAGTCTATTGTAGTCCCCTTTTCAACAAGGCAGAACAGGAGTGAATTGTGTCCAAGCGTAGCTATGAATAACACCCTTTTGGATTGTAAAGATCAAACTAAATTTCTTGGTCTGTTAATAGATAGTAACCTTTCGTGGGATAATCATGTTGCCAATGTTGTGAAAAAAATATCCCCAGGTCTATATGCATTGCGTCAAATGTCCAGTTTATGTAGTATACAAATATTAAAATCAATATACCACTCAGTAGTACATGCACATCTATCATATGGTCTCTGCATATATGGTAGTACAAGTAAAAGTAACCTTGATAAAATTCTAAAACAGCAAAAACGAGCAACAAGAATTATGCTGAACCTCAATAGAACTGATTCTGTAAAATTAGCTTTCTCAGACCTGGAAATTTTAACAATATATGGACAATACATATATGATGTTATAGTCTTTTTCAAAAATTTGGTGACACAAACTTGAGAAATAACACTCACGGTTATAATACAAGGTTTGGTCGTATAACAGAGAGGCACAGATTAGATCTTTTTACGAAAAAAACCATATACAGAGGTAAGAAGTGTTTTGTAAAGTTGCCAAGCAGTCTCGCGAAGAATATGAGCATGCGCAAAGAGTGTTCTTGACATTCAAACTGAAATCACTTGGTGAATATCATGATTTCTATTTATGTTTGGATGTGTTGCTATTAGCGAAAGTTTCTGAATCTATGAGGTCTACGCTTTTTAGCACATACCGCCTTGATGTCACTCATTTTGTTTTCTTCGCACACTTTACCTGGAATTGTATGTTGAAGTACACTAAGGTCGAACAAGAGTTGATCACACATCCTGACATACATCTCATGTTAGAGGTGATGATGAGGAGTGGGGTGTCATTTATTAGTAAACGTTATTGTGAGGCCAATAACAAGCATAACCTGAGACATACGACCCCTCAAAACCGAGTAATTATCCCCTTTTTATTGATGCGAACAGTTCATACTTGGAAGCCATGAGTCGAAACTTACCTGTCAGAAATTTCAAATTCCTCACAGAGGAAGAAATTTCCAAGCTTGATTTTGCGAATTTGGACAGCAATTCAGAAACTGGATATGTAATAGAATGTGATCTCAAGTATCCGAAAGAGTTACATGATAAGCATGCCAGCTTCCAACTCACGCCTCTCCACCAAACACCTCCACACAAATTGCTGTCAAACTATCAAACAAATAAGAACAGTCAAACTGGAACCAAAAAGCTCATGAACACACTTTTTGACCATGAAAAGTACATTGTCCACTACCTCAATTTAAAACTGTCCCTTCAACTCGGTTTGCAATTCATGAAAGTATATTGCATAATTGGCTTTTCCCAATCTCCCTGGCTGAAAAGCTACATCGACTTCAATATCTGCAATAGACAGACCGCAAAAAATAAATTTGAAGTATTATTCTTTAAGGCCTGTTGTAATTTGATAGTAAAAACGATGAGGTCACAATACCTAAAAACGTTTCATGCGGAAAAATTGAATAATTCAATTAGTTATGGAATTTCATATGATTCTGAAGATGATGTGTATTATATTGGAAATCAGCAAGTAATATTCAATAACGGTTATATAGATATTCATAATGAGAGATTTCGTATAACACATGGCTAACTTGAGTTATTATTCAGTTCAAGGACAAGTTCAAATCTTCATAATCAGAGAGATCTGGATAATTATAAAAAAATCTTAACACTTACAGGCATACATTTAGATCAAAGAGGGTATGTTGAACATAATCAGGGAATTTAATCGAAAATGATTCAGAAATTATTTCCCGGTAAAAAATCAGTAAAAAAAAGGAATGGGGTTTATTGAAATTTGCAAAAAATAATTCTAATGATAGACTTTATCAATACTTTGATAATTTTGACGAATTAGTGGAAAGATTAAATTTACTCTATTCCTCAAAAGCTTCTGGCAACACTGGACATGATGTTGAGATCATTAAATATTCGGAAGAGGGATCTGTTATGAGACTGCAATATTCGGCTGCATTCATAGATTATCTTAATTTATTCATCCATAAGATAGCTTATGATATCGTTAGTGGGTATGCACAAATTAGTTTTAATATGAATTGGATAGTAGCTAAGCAACATAACCTTTTCGAAAACCAGGTTGCAGAAATGATAACGACAAAAATGGGCCTAGCCCAATATAAAGGCTTTGTATTGTCTCCGAGAACATAAAATCTTGTGAAAGGATAACACTTGACATATGAGAGAGAAATTTGAAGTACAGTGAACTTTAACGGTTTTCTTGCTAACACATGCTACTCCAAGATGATAAATCAGACTATACATTTTTTCATGCGTCTATGGTTGAATGTAACAGTTTCATGTAGGAGTTATATGAAGGCGTACACTCTTATCTATAGAAATTGGGAAGGAGGAAACATTCACCCACAGGGGGGCATAGCACACGCGTCATTTCTCTGGGGAAACATTCATCAAGAGGGGGCGTAGCATGCCCGTGACTTCACTCTAAACAGTCGAGCTGACAAGTTCACAATGTCTCACTATTTTGATTGGAGAAATTTCAATGAGTTCTCTGTAGAAGCAAATCCACTAGCTGATTGGAGTTATGAATTTTATCCTTTTGATTGGTTCGTAGTAATGAAGGTAACACTTGCCGATAATGGCGAAATTCACCTTAAAATTATCAATATTGATAGTGAAGGTGACTTGAAACACACTATTAAGTTACCAAAAGAATATTCAGTGGCTTTGAATGAGGATAACATTAGAAGTTTTAATTCTTGTATATGGGAATTGAATGTGTGTGGGAATCGCATATTCTTAAGACAGTTTCATGGTAACTATAGATGTTGAGTATTAAGATAGCCCGCCCCGAGTGAAATAGGTCTGAGAATATGTAAGTATTTTTAGATATGCTAGCTCATTCCAATTATACTTACATATTGTCAGAGAAAACACTTTAAAAATAATGATTGAGATGTTTGTACAGCAAAAGAGCTCAATTTTTTACACATGCATAATATTGATAAACAGTTTGATTGAACTCTTGACTGTCAGTTGGAAACCAAGCATAATATGGATATTATAGAACTTAGATTATTGTAGAGATGAGGATTCATTTCAATCTGACAGTATAGCAATAGATTATTGAGCAAGAGATGTAGAGAGAGAGTGAGAGAGAGATAGGGAATTTCTCAATTCACTTTAATCTGACAGTATAGCATTAGATGTAGAGAGAGAGAGAGAGAGAGAGAGAGAGAGAGAGAGAGAGAGAGAGGGAACGATATATTGAAGTGATAAACTTCTATCAGTTTGCTTGTGCATTACTGCGAAAGGGAGGAGTGACAGTGAGCACATGTCGACCACATTCCGATGTGATAAGCCATACACATTCACACTCAGAAAGCCATGTGGTGAGTGACACACCCCCTTGATAATAACTTGATAACTCACGAAAAATTATTAGTTCCTTATCAGATCACATGCTGTACACGTGTCTAACATGAGTAATATCCTGTTAGTGAATTTCGACAAGAATATAAGACAGAAAGAAATCCCAGCATGGTGTAAAAATGGTAAGTTGTTACCTCATAATGCAAGGATCCTTATAATAGGCTCTTCAGGCTGTGGTAAGACCAATTTGTTATTTAATTTAATTTTTTCAAAGAATTGGTTGAGATTCAAAACTATATACTTGCATACCAAGGGTGAGTATCAAGATAAATATATTTCTTTAAAAAATGTTTTTTCCAACATGAAGGATATTGAATTTCATATAAACAACAATTCTGAATCTATACCACATCCAAACAAAATATCAGAATATTCTTTAGTTATATTTGATGATTTACAACTTAATCATGTACCTCAAATAAGAGAATTTTTTACTATGGGCTGACATCGTAATATTGACACAGCATATTTAATTCAGAGTTATGGAGCTACGCAGAAACATTTCACTTGGGACAATGCGAATATGATTATAATCTTCAAGATAGATTTATTGAGTCTCAAATTAATTGACAGAGATCATGTTGGAGGAGATATTTCTTATAAAGAGTTCAGTGAACTTTGCCATGAAGTTTGGAATCGTGAACCTCAAAATTTTGTAACTATTATGACCGAGTGTGGAATTAATAGTGTTAAGTACCGAGATTCGCTCGATACGTTTCTTACCATTCAGTAGAGATTAATTCTTTGTACAGTCATGTTGTCTATAACACACAGCAGAAAACTGAATAGAAAGAACGTCGGTTTAATCGATAAGATTAAGAAATTGAGAAAAGTAATCAGTGACAAGCATAAAAGCTCACTTAATTTTGAAAAACGATTGGAGGAATACAATAGGAAAACGCTCTCACCCTTGATAGAGCCCGTAATTGGACTGGGAAAAACCAAATCTAGTTCCCACTCTAATCATGGTTTTACACCAAAAAAGGAAGAAGTAGAAGAGGAAGAAGAGAGCATGGAGATTGATGATGAGGATGAGGAGGGGGAGTCGAGTTATGATAAAAGCTATGGGAGTTCAACAGAGAATCTTTCAAGCTCAACTAAATTTGAAAACAGTTTACTTGGTTCTAGTAAAAACGATGAGGTCACAATACCTAAAAACGTTTCATGCGGAAAAATTGAATAGTTTAATTAGTTATGGAATTTCATATGATTCTGAAGATGATGTGTATTATATTGGAAATTAGCAAGTAATATTCAATAATGGTTATATAGATATTTATAATGAGAGATTTCGTATAACACATGGTTTACTTGACTTATTATTCAGTTCAAAAGTAGATTAGAGAGAGAGAGATTGATTGATTGATTGATTGAGTACTTTATTTATGTAGATTACAATATATACTGGCTTATACACTCATATACAATAGCTTACAATACAGCAAAATTATAGATGAATTTACATAATATAGACTAGGAAAACAACTATTGAACTGTATATGATATGAAAAAGCAATTTGTAATATAATAACTATAGATAATAATCATATTGTTATGCATCTACATAAATTGGCAGAGCTTTGGACATATCAATGTCCATTCTTTGGGAAGAATATTAAAAATATCCTCCCCACTAACTCTCTACCAAGATATTTGAGAGAGATAGAGAGAGATAGAGAGAGATATAGAGAGAGAGAGAGAGAGAAAGAGAGAGAGAGAGAAGAGAGAGAGAGAGAGAGAGAGAGAGAGAGAGAGAGAGAGAGAGAGAGAGAGAGAGAGAGGAGAGAGAGAGAGAGTGGGGGGGGAGGGAGGGAGAGAGAGAGAGAGAGAGAGAGAGAGAGAGAAGAGAGAGTGAGAGAGAGGGGGGAGTGAGAGGGGGAAAATCTATTTTTAGAACACCCCCCATGCCATGAGTAGGCCTAAACATTGCATCAGGAAAACGAAGTTTCAAAACTATTTTTTTCAGGTAGAAAGCAATTTAGAAACAGATGCTCCTTTTTTAATTTTGAACATATGATTTGGTGATTTTTTAATGGAATCGAATGTACCATTAATGAAATTTAAACCTAAAATTAATTAATTCTGACAAATCTAGAAGAAAAATTAAAATTTGGGCTTCCAGGTGCACGAGATTGATATTTTAAGAATCTATAAAAATTCTGCAAAATTTGGAGATCTAAATCATTCCTGTTTTTCCGGTATGCAATCCACAAGTTGACATGTTTTGATGCGAAAAAATGAACAAACACAACCATACTCTCTCTTATTATATAGATGTTTGGTAATTAACATTAGGTTTGATTTGTGACATGTGAAGGCATGATGAATCATATTTGAAATGGAATAGGAGCAGCCTATGGAACATCATGTTTTTTCTTATGACTAATTCTATAGTAATTTCTTCACAATAATATTGGACTATGGAGGAAACTCCTTTTCCTGTAAACAAAAGACTTCGTGCAGTTATAAATCACAGCCTCCACTTATACTCTCGATCAGAGTAAATTCTGTAGTGTCGTGTCAGTCCAGATATCTGCATGAAAACGGCCAATGCCTAATTGGGTTGACGTATCGACAATAATTATTATCTGTTGAGACAATCTATCATCAAAAGCTAATTTCCTACCAGAAATACAAATTAATAGGTACTGTCAACTATTCAGCCCGCATAAGCAGAGATAGGTTGAGATGAAATACTCTATTACTTTCATTGTTATTAATTGCATGCGACTTTGCATACAATATTGATAATCCACTCAACAGCTGATTAGGGGAAGAGTTGGCTTCATACACGTATGGGATAGGAAATTCACAAGTGATAAGAAATTCACCCATCATCACGTATGAACTACAGGACTAATTAACTTGGAATTTCACATATTGACTCTTAACCGAGGATGGTTATAGGCCTATTCTAATATCTTCAAACTTTTTTATTGTGAATTGAATAATTTATGTTGTATAGGCTATTAATCAGCTGCAATCATATGTCGGCACATAAAGGACAGTCATTGTGATAACTCCCAAATAGCATAAGCTGTTTTAAACGAGTTTAAAAAAAATAATGATTGTAGAAATAGCGAGCAATTATTCCCGACTGTTAACTTTGATTTCGTTGTCCAACGAACTTGAGCTATAAAAAGGTTAGAAGAATATGTTTGAGAAGAAAAATTTGAACCTGATTGATCGAATTGTTCAAAATATATTATGGAACATACCCAGAGACGGACCACGACTTTGACTCGCTCATGCTCGTTCAAATATTATGTTTTGAACAACAGCAATAGAACAGTATGCATCACCATAAACTATGGTAACTTACTACAAAAAGAAGGTTGAATAAATATAGCGTTAAACAATATATTGAAAATACAGTGCAGAACCACTGCACTGTCATCATGATTTGTTGTACTATTTTTATTCAATTATTCGCTTATATCACATTCAGTTCTTGTGCTAGGAACAAGAAAATAGTGTTCAACCGTGTCCTTTTCGAACACCTCGTGAAATACAGGGAAATTTTTCCTCCCTTGCATATTGGAGGAGTGTGCATGCAAGTGTGTGAGTTATTGTGTAGATTTGTGTTAGTAAGGAGGGTTTGAGGGCTTGTGCGTGTGTGGGTAGCCATTAAACAATGAAATGTGAATGTAGTGGTGGGGGCAAAATATCTCAGTGATGTAGAAGTTTTTTTGCCGTGGACTCTGTGGACTCTGTGACGTAGTAGTAAAAAAAACTGGTTTGACTACCCTACCAAGATATTTCAGGGCAAGATATAATGCTATACCTGTAGGCTTAGCTATCGCAGACCCCTCACCATCCTTCAATGGTTCAATGACTGCAGCAGACCCCTCACCACCCTTCACCACTTCAATCACTACAGCAGGTTCAATCATTGTCGTCTTGAAAGAAACACACTTCCATTTGGATTTTTTTTTTCAGTAGACATTTTTCTAAAGTTTTATCACTTATCGACTGACATAAATAGTGAACACTACACAATAGTGAACTCACTACACACAATAAGATCCTCCTTGACTACATTTACATTGCATTTATTGCACTTCATTTCAGAAAACAAAACTTCACTGTCACAATTTATTGATAGCAGAGGCATGGAGATAACGATGTTTACTGCACAGTGTCTGAAGACGAACTCCTGCTATGTGTTGACAGTATTTTGAGTCACATAGTCATTTCCTTTCTTGCTTTTTGCTCCTAGCCTAAACATTACTTGTTTCTTCCAGGTTTTCATGTCTCGTGTGCACTAACTTTTCAAAGTCCCAAATGTTTCTTCAAAACTTAAAGTATTTCTATGAAGTATGTTCACTGTTAATAAACACATTTCGTCAAATCAATCTGTGCTATACATCTCGCCATTCACTGATTCAAAATTGATTCATTAGTTTTTGATTTATTCCCATTCCAAGTTTTCATGTGCGTCACAACCTTGCAGTGTACATGAACTTTTTCTTCAGTGTTGAGACCTCTTCATTCATTCAGTGTTCAATCCAAATTCATCTTATGTTTTGGATCTCGCATCTAGCTTGCAATTTTGGATTTTTGCAATGCTACTCTTTGAAGAATTGATTCCTTCTTTCACATTGTCTTGTATCTGGAAATGCTACTACCGTTCAGATTCAATCTCGCTATCACCTTTGGAGTGTCCTCGTTGGAGTTTCATCGGTTTCTTATAACAGTGAGGGGTTCACTGTTGTCAGCCTAGAGTCGTCCTGGATTCCTGCTGGTCTCCAGAATCTTGGTTTGAGGTTCTCATCCTGATCTGCACCACCTGCGTGACACGCTGGTGCTCGTCTCCACCTGCTATTGCTTCAAACTTTCTGAGCTAAGTCCTATATCCAACCTTTTTTTTTCTTGTTTCCAATTTCAATCTTTTGATTTTCTAATATCGTGATATTGATATTTTCACATCACGTCAACTGTAGCAGATCCTGTAGCACCTTTGCAGATCTTGTCTTATGTATCGATTATTACCTTTATTTTGTAACTACTGTTGTTCAGCTTATCCATTCTAAATTTATTGTAGAACTTTTGTAATCGTTCATCATTTGTTTGATTTTGATATTTCTTAATACTTTTGTATTTGTTACTTGAGCACTTTTTCGATTTGAGCATTTTAATTGTGATTTTTCAATATTCAGTAACTTTCATTATTCATCAAGTCTGTTGTTTAATTTTGGTTTAATCATTCACTGTTTTGAATTTCTCATAGTGCTCTCGTTCATTATTTGCACTACAAACATTTTAATTAAATTTTTGATTATATTCAACCTCTCATTTGGTATTTTTTATTTCAATCTCAATCCTGAGTTACCATTTGCTGTACATGTCAATTTGCTTTCATTCAATACATATTATGTAAGCACATTGGATTTTTCCTTCTGTTTGGATGTTATATCAATGTTCCCCTTTGTTGTCTGTTGTTGTGTGGTGGAGGGGGCAATTGAAGGGTGATGTGCATAGCATAATTGCGCCAGTTGCCATTTGCCAGCCAATCGAACAGCTCACTTCTTCTAATGTCGATTTTTGCAAAGTGATCTATTGATTTATTGTGATTTATCAAAAGTGTTGTCTCGTCTTGTATTGTATTCTGGACCAGGGATTTTAGAAGCAAGGAGGATTTGGACATGAAGGTAGGCCTTTGTTATTGTGCACTTAGCCATTCAAATTGTTCAACTTGCTACCTGACGCCAGACAACCCCAAAAAGTTCTCAATGTAATTGATACAGTCCACAAACCAGAGTGCTGTTCGAGCCAGCCTCTGTTGAATAATCATGGTCCAACCGTCCGGATTGATTTGTAAATCAAATTTGAATAGGACATAAGTTTGAAATATTGTCTAATAGGTTTGTCATTTTTTATGCCTATTCTATTCTTGGTTTTTCTGTGTATATGGCTTGTTTTTGTCATCATAGATGAATATACACTTTATTTGTTGTTTTCTTGAGAAATTTGGGCTCAATTTAAGTTGGAAATTGAGTAGAACAAGTAATATTTTCGTAAATAATTGTGTCATAGTATTATTGTGTAAGATTGTTGCATTGGCACCTCAAGGCTGGACTGGCAAGTTCGTGTCAATAAGTAGAGAAAGACTTATAAGTCATCTAGATTTAACAGTAACTGGAACTGTCACTTTTTTCAAAGGATTCTAATAACTTGCAGTTATTTGAATTGATTATTGTCGTTACTTCGTTATTAATAGCAGTTATTGTTGGTTCCAATGAGTATCGATACAGTATTATTAGCCTTGTAACCGATCATTCTCTATCGAGCATAAGTTGAAGTGCTGGCTAGGCTTGTATGATTAGATAAGCTAGTCATTGTTTGTTACAGTAGGCTACTTCATTGTGTTTCCTGCTCTCGTGTTTTCCCTCTTATTCTTGTTTGGTTCTTTGTCTCACTCTCTCGATGAGCGCTCACTGTTATCGCCTCACTATGGGTGTTATCAAAGATTTGATGTTTCAAAGAGATGTATTAATTCGTAAAATAAAACGGATTCTTGAAATTACCGAAGCTGTCAAAAAGGATCTGAAAAATAAAAAAATAAAGAATTCATTGAAAGTTATGGATGAGCATATCGATCACCACCAGGTGGAGCTCAATGATATAATAGATAAGATGCAGAGCTACTATAACAAACAAAATCCTCGATTGGAAACAACTGAACTTGTAACACTGATGAGCGATTTTGATGAGACATATTTCAATGTCAAGGCTATTCTCGAAACCTTACCATCCACTCAAACAAATTTGAATATTAGTTCTTCCAATGTAGCTTCTTCACCTACAACTGGAAATATCTCGCCAGTTGCCCTACCTAAGCTTCCTTTGATGACTTTTGACAGGGATTTGGAAATTTGGAGTCAATTTAAAGATTTATTCAAAGCCACGGTTCATAATAATGGTCAAATTGCTGACATACAAAAACATATGTATCTTCGGTCTGTACTAAGAGGCGATGCACTGTCAGTCATTTCTGTATTCCCATTGACAAATGATCATTATGCTGAGGCATAGAAAATATTATTGAATCGCTACAATGATGACTCTTACTAGCTGACTGACGCATACTTGCAAGTAATTTATTATTTTTTTTTTTTTTCTAAGATTACATCCTAAAGACTCCAGCCATGGAGTATAAGACAAGTCATGTTATTACATAATAATTCTAACACTAAGTAGTTCAACCTAGTTTAGGTTTGAAAGGAATTCTTGTACACTATAAAAAGCTTTATCAACTAAATATTTTTTAATTTGTTTTTTGAAAATCTTCAAATCATCATTACTTTTCAAGATTTGAGGTAGCTTGTTATGAAATTTCCTACTGATATAATCTGGTTTTTGTTCAAATAACCTACTATTGTGACCGTGTATGATTATATGATAATCTGCTCTGTTTCGCGTATTATACTCATGAACATCTGAATTCTGGATCACACCACTCGTTTTCACATGCATTACAACTTCATATACATACAAAGATGGCACAGTTAATAGACCAAGCTTTTTAAATAAAGGCCTACAAGAGTCTAACCTATTCACTTTCTCTATACATCTGAGTGCCCTCTTTTGAATCTTAAACACCCTGTCCATATTTTGTTGAGATGAATTACCCCATACTAAAATAGCATACCTAATATGAGATAGTATAAGTCCATGGTAAGCAGTTAACAGTAGTTTTTTATCATTCAGCCTAGCAAGCTGCCGCAGGACAAATACCCCAGATGATATTTTATTACATATCCTCTCAATGTAAGGATGCCATGTTAATTTCCTGTCCAATAAAATTCCCAAGAATGCTACTTTCTCTTCTTGGTCTAATTCATTTTCCTCTACAAACACATTTATTTCTCTATCCTCTACTGAATTATATTTACTTTTGAATTGTAGGAATTGACATTTCTTACTATTTATTGTTAATTGCCTTTGCTTCAAGAATTGGACAATTGACTGTACTCCAGTAAAAGCATTTATTTCTAGACTATCTAATAAATAATTGTTAAAGATAAGCGATGTGTCATCAGCAAACAACAGAGCTCTGTGATCTTTTAACTCTTTTGGTAATTGGTTCACATACAACAGAAATAGTAAGGGACCCAGAATTGAGCCTTGAGGTACTCCAGCCTGGACCTCCAGTTTTTGAGATTTAATTTTTACTATTTCATTCCCATCCACCTTGGTAACCTCAACACACTGGTTTCTACCTATGAGATATGATTTAAACCATTTTAGTTCTATACCATTCACACCTACAGTTTTTAGTATTTCCAATAATATTCTATGGTTCACACAATCAAAAGCTTTGGATAAATCAAGAAATATTGCGGCTGCCTTCTCACCTGAATCTATTATATCTATTAGTCTTTCAACAAGGGATACTATTGCAGTCTTAGTAGATTTCCCTTTCTGGAACCCATGCTGTTCATCACATATGAAATTAATTTCTTCCAGGTGCATCAATAGCCTATTTAAAACTACTCTTTCGAAAATTTTACTTATTACATTTAGAATACTAATGGGTCTATAATTTTCAACTCTTTCAGAATCACCGCTCTTGAAAATTGGCAAAATTTTTCCTTGTTTCAGATCATCAGGGAAAATACCCTGCTCTAGTGAAGTATTAAGGAGATGCAATAAAGGGTGCAGTAATTCATTTTCACATTCTTTTAAAATTTTGCTTGAGACCCCATCCAATCCTACTGTTTTTTTTGTTATTCAAATTTGTTATTATTCTTGACAACTCATCTCTTGATAATGGATGAAATTTAAATACCTTTTCAATTGGCTCAGCATTTAATGTAGTTGTATTACAAGTATTAGTGTTCAGTGACTTTTGGAGATTATATGCAACCTGTTGATAATACTTATTGAAAAAGTTACAAATGTCTATACTATCATCCATATAATTTCCATGTTCATCGATTATCCTAGGGACATTAGTAACTGTATCTTTTTGAGTTGCTCTCCTATTTCTATTAATTACCTCCCAAACAGCAGAGTTAAAATTGGTACTAGTTGTTAATATTTCAGCTGTTTTCTTACACTTAGCTTTCCTCACTTCTTTCGCATAGTTTTTCTTTAGACATTTGTATTTGACTTCACTCGGAACATCCCTCACTAATTTAAATTCCTCATAAGCTTCCCTAACAATATTTCTTTGAGTAAGAATATCTTCAGTTATCCATTCATCTACTTTGTTCAATTTACTTTTTACTTTGACTTTTTTATTGGACAGCATACACTAATGTGAAATCTTAGAGTATCAATGAATTGCTTATATTTGTAATTTAGGTTACAACTGTTATAAACACTACTCCAATTTTCTTGAAGCAGTTCCTGCTTCAAACAATTTATATTTCCTAGCTCATATTGCTGAATTTCTTTCACAAAAGTTTTTTTTCTGCTTGGATTCTGGCCCTGCAACTTAACATCTAAAATTTGATAGTTATGATCTGATAGATCTGAGCTACCTAACCTGACATTACAACCTTCTATATTTGTGAGGATATTATCAATAATTGTCTGTGAAGTTCGAGTTACTCTTGTATATTCGTGGACCTTAATTTCTAAATTATTCATATTAATAATATCTCTAATATCCTCTGTCATTTTATCCTGCCTGGCAAAATCGGTATTGAAATCTCCTACTACTATAACATTTGTGAAACGAGCGGTTGTAATTTCCAAAAGTGTATGGAGCAGCTCACAAAATTTTTGCCAGTCTCCATTTGGTGACCTATAGATACCTAACACTGCTACCTCAAATCGATCATCAATTTTTAACCTTAGTCCCGTCACATATTTTGATATGCCAGCAGTTAATAAGCAACCAGACTCGCTACAAAAATTCATCACTCATTTAGCTGAGTATATTGCAGCACTAGAACCAATTGGTCATTCAGTTAATGACTGGTCGATTCCCTTATTATTTGTTTTACGTAAAAAACTGACTGACGAATTGAGAGAGAAGTGGCAGAGACTGCTGAGAAATGGAACAGTATCTGATTTGAAAAACTTCCAAATATTTTTGAATGATGAAGCTGTTATTTTAGAGGCTACCAAATCCTCTGATTCATTGGGGTCATCTACATCGTCAGAAGTCTCCTCACGTAAGCAGTTTAGGAAATTGAAACCCACTATGGGAAATTACAAAGCTTCAGCTATGATTGTTAAATCAAATCGGACGAGCTGGAATGTATTGAATGTAATAATTCTCATGAACTGGTAAATTGTGAAGTGTTCTTGAATCTCAAACTGTTTGATAGATTAAAATGTGTGAAAGAATGGAAACTATGTATATGCTGTTTATTGGGAGGGCACTTTATTAGAGATTGTAGAAGAAGGAAGCCGTGCAGTCACTGTAATTCGCGTCATCATTCGCTCCTCCATTTAGAGCCGAGACAGCCGCCTGTTGAAAACACCAACACATTGGCCGGTAATAAACAAATGAGCAGGGTAGACGTGCACAACGTCGCTGATCAAAGCCATTAAACATTTGTTACTGACTCAGCTAAGAAAGTATTTTCGAATGTAAATAGTTCCTTAGTATTGTTACCAACTGTTAAATTGGGAGTTCGAGGTAATCAAGGCAATTATCATAAGGTCAAAGTATTATTAGATAGTGCAAGCACCGAGTCATTTATTACAAGGCGATGCATGAAAAAACTGGGTTTAGTGGTACAGAAAACACATAGTTTGCCAATATATGGATTATCTGATACTAAACTGGAAGTGACAGATGGAATTACTAACTGTGAATTTGAAACACCAAACTCCCCTTCATTAAAAATTACCGCGTCGGGAGTCAACAAAATAGCAGCTACAAATCAGATAAGAAATGCGTACTGGGCACATATTGAAGCACTGGAGCTAGCAGATTATGATTTTTTCCTTTCAGAGAAGGTTGATATTTTATTGGATGCTGAATACTTTCCCTTCATTCTGACTGGAAGAAAGGTGATTGGTCCAGCAGGTACACCATCTGCCCTAGAAACTGTATGGGGCTACTGCCTGATGGGTAAGGTATCAGAGGAGAGTTCTACTATCTCAAATAATCTGTGCATGTATTCCAATGCCAATTTAGAAGAGTTGGTGAAGCGATTTTGGATTGTAGAAGAGCTACCTAGGACAAAAAAATTATTGGAAAGTGAAATGGCTTGTGAGGAGATATACAAATCAACTGTTTGTTGTTTGAATACTGGTAGATACATTGTAGAATTAACATCCAAGAAAACAAATACGAGTGAGATATTGGGATATCTTGAAGGTAAAACTAATGTCAGAGAAAATGTTTCCATGATTCGAGAAGATGAATTGAGAGATACTTTAGAAGAAGTTCCAGGTAAACAAGGTATAGCCTTCAACAGTTATTTACCGATCAACGGTAATTTAGGGAAAGAGTTAAAAGTGATTCATAGTCCACATGATATCAAACCAATGGGAAGACCAATACCGAAAAAGGAAATTGAAGAAGATGTTTTTGAAAGGGAGAAACGAAATTTGGAAAGGTTGACAATTGGAGTATGTAAACCCGAACAAAATGGTACAGAAAACATAGTAATGTTAACATTGGATATGGCTCTCTTAAAGGAAAGTAACCTACTCCCTCTTCACTGGAGGCTTGGTCAAATAACGAAGATATGAAAGATATGAAGGATGGAATTGTGAGAGTGGTGGAGGTGCAGACTGCAAAAGGAAGTCTCACTAGGGCTGTCAATAGGGTATGTCTCCTCCCTATTGATGAAGATTAGGCCTTATTGAAGGAAACTTCAATAAGTTTGGTGGATAGTTTTGTATTTCTTGTTTTACATGTGGGAAAGGTTCCCAAGTTGTTTTGTTTCTTGTTTTTATCTATAGTGGTTGTATATAGTCATTATTTCTTGTCCCATCCTCTCCTTTCCATGAGCCTCCTACTCCTTTAGTATAAGTCTCCTCAATGGCCCCTGAGGAGTGAAGATATTTTCCTTTTTTTCCTAGTTTCCCTAGTAGGGTTCGTTATAGGTGGTTGTTTTTTTTTTTTGTTTTTTTTGTTATTGGAAGTTCTTCCAAGGTGGGCGGAATGTTCGGACATTATATCAATGTTCCCCTTTGTTGTCTGGCGTTGTGTGGTGGAGGAGGCAATTGAATGGTGATGTGCATAGCATAATTGCGCCAGTTGCCGTTTTCCAGCCAATCGAACAGCTCACTTCTCATAATGTCGATTTTTGCAAAGTGATCTATTGATTCATTGTGATTTATTACAAGTGTTGTCTCGTCTTGTATCGTGATCTGGACCCGGGATCCTAGAAGCAGGGAGGATTTGGCCATGAAGGTAGGGCTATGTTATTAAGCTCTTAGCCATTAAAATTGTTCAACTTGCTACCCGACGCCAGACAACCCCAAAAAGTTCTCGATGTTTTTGATACAGTCCACAAACCAGAGTGCTGTTCGAGCCAGCCTCTGTCGAATAAACACCTCCTTTCAAATTTATATGTGGATTTTGTCAGTCTCTGATTACTTTACTAAATTTCATAACCTACAAATTCATCCCTTTATACAGTCCACTCTTTTGCTTAGAAAGCAAAACTTATCCAAATCAAATCAAAGAATCAGTCATGGTCTACTGTTGAAGAGTGTTTAGTTGTTAATAGAATTTCACTTAATGTTCCCCTCTTCGATTTGGATCTCACCAATTTTCAAGTACCTGATGGCATTGAGTTGACAGATCCCTGTTTCTTCAAAGCTCAAACTATTGATTTACTGTTAGGTGCTGCTGTGTTCACATCTGTCATAACCGCTGGGCAAGTAATCATGGCTCCCGGACATCCTGTTATACAAAATACATTGTTAGGTTGGATAGTGTTCGGCGCACTTAAGCTTTCACAGTCTATTCCCAATGTTGGGCAGGCTAATTCAAACTTTCTCTCCACTTATGATATTTCAGAACAGCTAGAAAAATTCTGGACTATTGAAGAGCTACCTTAAAGAAATTCCTCTCCATCCTGAAGATGTTCATGTCGAAGAACACTATGACAAAACCACAGCCCAACTCCATGATGGTAGATTTGTAGTGTCTTTGCCACGCAAAGACAATTTTTTCACACTTGGCCAATCTGAATTTCAGGCACATAAACGTTTCACTTCACTGGAAAAAAGGTTTTCTAAATCTTCTGATTTAAAAGCCCAATACGTTGAGTACATGCGCGAGTATGAAGAATTGAATCATATGTCACTTGTAGAGGATGCTAGGGGAGATGAAACGGTATATTTTATTTCCCACCACGCTGTATTGAAGCCTGACTCGACCACCACTAAACTGAGAGTCATTTTCGATGCCAGTGCTAAAACAAATACAGGCAAGTCACTCAATGAACTGCCTTTCAAGGGGCCCACCGTTCAACCAGAGCTCCTTGATATAGTCTTCCACTTTCGCATGCACAAAGTTGCATTTACAGCTGATATAGCAAAGATGTTACGCCAAGTCCTTCTCCATCCTTCTGATAGAAACTTGCAACGTATTTTTTGGCGATCTGATCCATCAAGTCAACTTCAACAATTTTGTTTCAACACAGTTACTCTGGTCACACTCCAGCAGAAAAGTAAATGGACTAGGTCTTCAGCAAATATCACCGTTGGCACAATGGTGCTGGTAAAGGATCCAGGGGTACCGCCCACCTTCTGGAAATTGGGATGCATCACAGAAGTCATCCGTGCAGATGATAAAGAAAGAGTTGTCATGGTGCATACTGAGTCTGGAAATTTTAAATGTTCAATCTCAAGCATTGCACCACTCATGCTTGATGACAGTGAAAACGGCAGGTCGATTTAACATATTTTATTTTTTGTTTTGTTGGAAAATTCTCCGAATTCCCCAATGGGGCCCACTCTATATTAAATCTCACTTACCGTTTTCCACTTCTTAGGTTACTTATTTATTTTGTTTTTAGGTTAATTGACAATGTTGAGCTCTATCAGCTGTCATTTTGTTTTAATGTCTGCAACTCACTGCCTTTTGTATCACAGTTGAGAATTCATGACCGCTTGTAGTTTTGTTTTTGTCTTTTAGATATTCTTAGATAAATAATCCATATTCACTTTTTGTAATCATTTTCAATTATATCTTACAAATAGATTGTCTCTCATTATATTAGTGTTATTGTCAGTTATGTGTTGACAGTATTTTGAGTCACGTGGTCATTTCCTTTCTTGCTTTTTGTTCCTAGCCCAAACATTACTTGTTTCTTCCAGCTTTTCATGCACTAACTTTTCGAAGTCCCAAATGTTTCTTCAAAACTTCAAGTATTTCTATGAAGTATGTTCACTGTTAGCATTGATTTTGACAAATCAATCTGCGCTATACATCTCGCTGTTCACTGATTCAAAATTTATTCATTAGTTTTTGATCTATTCCCATTCCAAGTTTTCATGTGTATCACAACCTTGCAGTGTGCATGAACTTTTTCTTCAGTGTTGAGACCTCTTCATTCATTCAGTGTTCAATCCAAATTCATCTTATGTTTTGGATCTCGCATCTAGCTTGCAATTTTGGATTTTCGCAATGCTAATCTTTGAAGAATTGATTTCTTCTTTCACATTGTCTTGTATCTGGAAACGCTACTACCGTACATTCGGATTCAATCTCGCCATCGCCTTTGGAGTGTCCTCGTTGGAGTTTCATCGGTTTTTCATATCAGTGAGGGGTTCACTGTTGTCAGCCTAGAGTCGTCCTGGATTCCTGCTGGTCTCCAGAATCTTGGTTTGAGGTTCTCATCCTGATCTGCACCACCTGCGTGACACGCTGGTGCTCATCTCCACCTGCTGTTGCTTCAAACAAGTCCTATATCTAACCTTATTTTTTCTTGTTTCCAATTTCAATCTTTCGATTTTCTAATATCATGATATTGATATTTTCACATCACGTCAACTGTAGCAGAATATCCACTTTGGTTATAGATTTTGTGCTATCTCTTCTAAATTGGATATTTTGAGTTCAAAGTATATTTCCTCTACCTTCCCAGACTTGTCTCAATCTATCTGTGAATCTTATATTCAATATTTTCTTAATATTCAGTGAATCTTTTCAATTGGGTGTTTTCCACTTATTTTAAAGCTTTCATCTTTCATTGGTGATTGTATCCTTTTGTTTTTAAAATTGACAATAATTAGTAACCTTCATTTTGAATAATTGTTATTTGTTTTTCAATAATTAATTCACATATTAATGTATTTTCATTTTGTTTTTTAAAAGTTTAAATAGTCTCAAACTCATTCAATTAGTCTGGTTATCTATAAAGTCTTTAATCTCATGATTTCAAATTCATATTGTCTTATTATAAATCAATCTTCAAATATTTCAAAGTATTGAAAGTGTTTAAACATCACTCCTGTATCTTGTCATTATTTAAATTCAAGCAAGCAATTAGAACCATTCTTCTACTTGTATTCCACTAATATTGTATTTTTATTAGTTTCCTTTGTGTCAGTTCAGTCTCTTGATTCTTGCACCTTTGCAGATCTTATCTTATGTATCGATTTTTACCTTAATTTTGTAAATCCTGTTGTTCAGCTTATTGTTGTTCATTCTAATTTATTGTTGAACTTTTGTAATCGTTCATCATTTGTTTGATTTTGAACTTTCTTTTTTCTTATAAAACTTTTCATTACAAATTCTGCTGATTCAGTTTTTAATTACTCTTGTATTTGTTACTTGAGCACTTTTTCAATTTGAGCATTTTAATTGTGATTTTTCAATATTCAGTAACTTTCATTATTCATCAAGCCTGTTGTTAAATTCTGGTTTAATCATTCACTGTTCTGAATTTCTCATAGCGCTCTCGTTTATTATTTGCACTACAAACATTTTAATTAAATTTGTGATTATATTCAACCTTTCATTTGGTATTTTTTATTTCAATCTCAATCCTGAGTTACCATTATTTGCTGTACATGCCAATTTGCTTTCATTCAATACATATTATGTAAGCACATTGGATTTTTCCTCCTTTCAAATTTATATGTGGATTTTGTTAGTCTCTGATTACTTTACTAAATCTCATAACCTACAAATTCACCCCTTTATACAGTCCACTCTTTTGCTTAGACAAATTTCACAACTGGTATACAATAATACTCATATATCAATAACTACTGTACATGTGGAATTATTTTCATAAACAGAAATTTTTCCAAACTATGTGATTAATATGAACTGTATTGAAGACTTATTGATAGGGAACATATCCGTACAAAAACTTACGGAAGCTCAGCTAGAGTCACAAAGCTTTCTGTCGAGAGAGCTTCAAAAGTTTGCCAGCGATATGAACAAAATCGTCGTTTTCCAGGGTTTCGCTGCGTTGTCTCAGTCAACTGGTAAGAAAGTCTCTGACTATTCGACGGGAAGAAGCAAGCTCAAATGAATAATGCAGGCGAGCGAAGCGATTCTGATGTTCTCAATTCTGAATATAGAAGTCCAGGGTTTGTTTATAAAAAATACTGATCAATGCTATACTAATACCATAGAGTGAAGATATTTAATAAGTTCATTAACAATTCAAGCTGAACAAACTAGTAAGATATTTAACTGGATTATTTGCCTCAGCTAATACTATGTATCCTAGAGGAATACAATAATGTAAACCTTCCAGCTATTCATATGATCAGTTATACTGTATTTTGCTCTGATCAGTATCTAGTCTGAGATTATCAGATTAATCATATTTTTTTGAAAGAAAATAGAGATTTTTTCAGATAAGCTCATCAATAGCTAATGCATGCCTGATTGTTGATGGAGCGATTTGATAGATTATGCCTTTCACCAATAATTACGCCCAGGGTATAACATTAGCTTGTTTCTCATGGCCAGTATTGAATAGATATCGTAGAAACAATTTACTTCAGAGCACTGTTCGACGCTTATGTAACGATTAATTGCCTCTATCCTCAGAATTGACACGAACAATAAAATTCCATTGCCCATAACAGAGTTCGATAAATGTGATTTGAGCAACATGCTGGCAGGAGGTAGCATAGCATGGCAGGCTCATATCGCATGAACGGGCATAGCGACACTAGCTTTCTCTCCTCTCGCATTCTACTATGCAGCTCACAACTTAGGGCCGGTTTATGAGCTCAGGATTTTGTAGTCCGAGGATTCTGTAATCCGCGGCGTAACATAGTCCAGGACTAAAAAATGGGCTTATGAGACAGGGCGTAAGCGCGGATTATCTTTGAGCCGGCGCAACTATAGACCATGGAGCAACTGTAGAATTCACAGGGAATTTTTGTTGTAATGTTGGCAACAGGTGATTGGAAGCACTCTCACCTATTATTTGTCTTCGTCTTTCGTGTCTTTCTTCTCACTTGGAAGTTCACTGTCAACATTTGTCTATTCGCTTACTACGACGAGGACTATATAGTTCACAGTTTCAATTTTTAAAATAATCAATAATTATTAATAATTTTATTAATAAACATCCCACAGAAAATTTTTTTTTTGATTTATTATTTAACAGTCAGCTGGAATTATTTGCATGTTATTTTTGTAATTTTTCCATCAATTTGAAAAACTGGTGCTAATATTGGGAGATATCACACAGACTGTGAGACACAGACAGACTTTATGCGTTGACGCATGACTTCAGCTGAATAATACACAATTTAAATTTATAAGTTAATATATTAACTCGCTTCCATTAAGGTCTGCCCGCCTGTCTGTAACATACAAGTAATTCATAATACTGCTTGTAATAGCAGTTACTATGACAATTTTTTTTTGTTTTTTTTTTTATCAAAGTGTTGAATTTGTGAGTAGAAGCTCCTTAGTGTTCACTAGCACTTGATTATTCAATGTATAGATACTCATTCATTTCATAGAATTACAAAATCCATGATGAATCTTATACAGGATTGGATTAGGATAAATGATTATTTCAAATTATTTATATCCATTATGTCGTGTTTCATTCTTGTGTTGTAAATGTTTTTAAATATCTTTCATGGCTTCCTTGTATTGGTCTTTTTGAGTTTGTCATTTGCTTGTAATTTTGTCTTATCGTTTGTAAGTATTGAGATGTGACCTGGTTTCCATAATTTTATTCATTCTAGTGGTTTGAATAAGCTCTTTTTCTTTCTATTGACATGTTTGCTGTACATAGTTGTTCGAACTCACAGCCGGCGCACAAGTTTTCTTTGCCGGTAGTGCCATTTTGTAAGTTAGAATATTTATTTTATCAATCTGTATCATCTTATGGCAGATCAAAAAATTTGAATTTGATTTTTCGTATAATTCATTAGTACATTCAAATGTTGGATCATTGAAACGGTTTGAGATGTGCGGGTTCCGCCATTCATTTTCCTTTGAAATACTGTATCGAAATCATGTATCACATGACCACCTTCCTGTTTGAAAAAATGAAGTTGGATTCAAAATTAAGTTAGATCCTTATGACGGAAAAAAGTTTTGAAGTGACAGAAAGTATTTTTTCAATTCGAATAGGATCACCATGGATCCTACTACTGTAATATCATACTTGTAAAAAATATATTCAGCTGTTTCCATGATAATTCTCACTAATTCTGTATAATAACAAGTTGCGGATCTCAGAGATCAATAGAACAGTTTATGAGCGAGTTCTTCAACCCAGGGTGTCTCTAATAGATATATGTTGAATATATTGAATATCATGGAAATAATTTTGGTTGTTTAAGTTGTTTTTTGCATTTTCTGATGATATTGTGTTAGACATGAGTGAAACAAGTAATATGGCTTCGAGGGTAATGAAATTGTTCAGAGTTCAAAGACGATCCCTAATATTACATTCTTTCTGGTCAAAAACGAAACAATAACGAGTTATTGACTTAATCCCGGACTTAGACCTGCCCTCTAGCAGGTCTAAGTTGAAGTCTAAAAACATCATTTTTCTGCCTAATATTATCTGACTTAAGCTCGGACTTTGACTCATAAGCCCACCGAGATTATCTTTTAGACCGGGGTTGAACCATCGTTGTTCTCATAAGCCCAACTTTTCAATCCTCAGGTTTATCCCTGCGATAATTGCCTTTAACGCCTCGGCTCAGCCAGACCTGAGCTCATAAAGCCAATTTTTAGACCGCAGCGCAAAAACCGGTTATTAATCCTGGACTGGAGATAACCCGGAGCTCATAAACCGGCCCTTAGAAGTCTATTATAATGCCACTAAAGGGCCCTACACACCTACGGATTTGGCTCGCGGATTTGGCCTGTGTTGGCTCGTGTCCTTGAACGACTTGGAGCAAAATCACTACACACTAGTAGTAATTAGTAAGCAACACGAGCCCGGCCTGCCCTACTTTTCAAGGCTATCCTCTCCACCAAAATCTAAATCGTCCAAAAATGGAGATAGAGGAATTTTGATTTCAGATTTGAATTCAGCTAACCCAAATTCTTTAAAGCGTAATTCCCATTTTCGGAAATACCCGAAAACAAGGGGGTTATAGCTGTTTTTAATAAGTTATAGCTTTCTATTATCATAGTAGAAACGTACTAGGTTAATAAGATAATAATATTTTTGCTCACAAATAGAAAGGTTTCTAGAAGTGTTTGAACACTTGAAAGTTTAGGTCTAAATATTAACATTTTTTAAACTTTTTTTAAATTTTAAACTTTGAAAAGATGAATCCGAATATAAAATCAGAAAATCAAAAATCATCTATGAATATGAAAAGAGTTGAATATGAATTCAATTCTGAACATTTTCAGTTCCATTTCCCCTTATTGTTTTCTTATCTGTCTCTCTCTCTACACACACACACACACACACACTCGTTCTCTCTCTATCTCTCTCTCACTCTCTCTCTCTGCAAGAACGTGTGGTCCCGTGATGGCAAAGTGATTTGGAGAGAAAATGGTAAAATTTTTACACACACTTTCAATGACCCAAATGATAGAATACAACTAGAAAACTCATAGAAACTGAGGAAGTGAGAAACTGAATAGGAAATTTGGTGAGTTGCAACTGTTTTCTTAAATTCTCTTCATCAAGTGATAATATGTATTCCCTTGAATTTTATTATAAGTTATCACCTCTAACAGAATTGCATTAATACCTTTTTTGAATCCTTCTCAATAAATTATGAATACTTTAATAGCGTATATCAGTCCAATAATATTTTATCTTTTTTCTCAAAGAAAAGATGCTTTACTTTCTTGCGGTTTTCTGGAGGGGGGAATTTCAATTACTATACCTGAATCTGCTATAATTTCATTTTCGATCATGATTTATATGGCCAGAATTCTTATTTCAATATGTGATCAATCGGAGATTCTTCCTGTTTAATTATCATACTGATATCTTGAAGATATGAATCTTGAATCAATTCTTTACTAACATAATTTGAATGAATTAAGGGTGCTTGAAAGTTTCAAGAAGTATTCCAACATGTTCATATTTGTTTATTCCATTTTTCCTACGTTACTTAATTTTTCTTCTCTCTTCAACGTTGATATGAATCTGGAATTCATTATGTATTATAACGATTTGAGAGAATGAAGAGTGCTTGAAGGTTTCAAGAAGGAATTTCGCATGTGCAATGTATTTTTATTTTTAATTCAATTATTATACTGATATCTTAGATATGAATCTTGAATCCATTCCTTACTAGCATAATTTGAATGACTTAAGGATGCTTGAAAGTTTCAAGAAGTGTTCCAACATGTTCATATTTGTTTATTCCATTTTTCTTTACGTTATTTAATTTTTCTTATCTCTTCAACGTTGATTTTGTTTAATATGAATCTCGAATGCATGATGTATTACAACGATTCAAGAGAATGAAGAGTGCTTGAAGGTTTCAAGAAGTGATCTCACATGTGTAATGTATTTTTATTTTTCAAATCTTAATTTTTTTTTTTCTTCAACGTTGAGAATTGTCATACCTTTTTTTTATCATATTATCACAACAACAGTAATGTCTAGTACTCATAAAACTAATGCATTTTGCTTCTCACAGATTTATTTGCGGAAATAGCTCAGATTGTATATCTTTGTACAATTAGATATTTAGTGGGAGCTCCACTTTGTTCAAGTCTGAATATGTAGTAGAATACATACATATAAATATAAACTTTCTTGTCTTAATTTCATTTTTATTTTATTTTATTTATTTTATCATTTAAAATACTTTAATCAATTATCAGTGACTCTTCACAGTCACGTAACATCTATATCTCTAAAATAACTCAATTATCAAATAAACTATTATTTTCTCAAATTGCTCAATTGGAAAACTATTCATAGTGTCATTGCATACGGTTTTTTGTACTGATATATAAATTTTCTCATTTCTTAATTATTAATATGTCTGATTTCATAAACGAGCTGAAGTCAGTTTTTTGTGATCATTCAAACGCACTAAAGATGTGTCATATCAACGCCCAATCTCTACCGGCGCACTTTGATGAGTTCAAATTGATGCTCTCACGTGTTAATATTGATGTTATTGCCATAAGTGAAACGTTTTTGAAGCCAAGTCTTCTGTCTAGCTATTTTGAGGTCCCTGGGTATACCCTATTCAGGAACGACCGAACCGGTAAGGGTGGCGGAGGTGTTGCTGTGTACATTCGATCGCAGTTTCCGGCCAAAGTAGTTGCATCGTCACCCCAATTATACTCATGTTCACCTGAATTTCTGATGGTTGAAGTGACGGTTGGCTCAGAGAACTTGTTGGTTGTGGTTGTATATCGACCTCCCAAAGCAATTCAATTCATTTTATTCACGTATCATACAATTTTAACAACACAATTACAATTATAAAATGAATATTAGAACCCACATAGACTATACGTCCGTGTGTGGGAGCAGTTCTTAAGATTAGTTGTGTTCAATAAAAAATATTGGGCTATAAGTATAAGATACATACGGTAAATGAAATAAAAATAGATTATATTTAATATATTTTTAGGATTAATTATATGAAAAAAAAAATCAATTTGAATTTGAGAAGGAAGAAAAGACAGATCCATTGGAAGAAAATTAGACAATCGGCTTGTAATAATACCTATTTTTATAATTTATTAATAATTATTATTTTCATCACACCAGAACAGCCGGAATCGCTTTTTGCAAAATGTGTTTGGTAAGAAAAACAGATTAAAATTTGAATTTCAAACATAAGGTGATTTGATTAATTCTCTGCATCCTGCGATCCAACATACATTAACCATTCAGAAATTCTGTGCTTTAACACTACAGTGACTCGGCCCGCCCCAGCCTCAACTATTTCTGGAGGAAGGTTTCTATACAGCCATTGCGAAATGTAAAATGAATTGTGCCTTTGCAAACTGATACTAATAGGAGGATTAAATAAACGTGACATTGTTTGGTTTCTGGTTAGATGACTGTGTTGAATCTCTCTGAAAAAAGTGTCCTTATTATTGAAAATGTAAATTACTAAAGTTTTTATGAAAATCTGCCTAACATTCATTATTGGAAATATATTGAATAGTAGATTGGTGGGAAAACGCTGGTTTTTTGTAATATGGTTTTAATTATCAACCTCTGGGCGACCGACAGAGGCTCCAAGACCGCTAAAGACGCACCTCCCCACGCCAGAATGCCATACTGCAGCAAAGACTGCACATACGCAAAGTACACTGTCCTGCAGCGATCCACAGTAAGCACTTGGCCCAGCCGTGAGAAGGCATAGATTAATTTTCTCAAACGGTTCTTCAGCCCTTGTACATGAGGAACCCAGCTTAATTTACTATCCAGGATGACTCCTAAATATTTATAATGAGCAACCCGTTCAATTATGCCACAGCCGCAGGCCTCCGACTGAGGATCGTCACAGGTGTGCATCCTTAACACATAGCAATCACAGTCAATATCTTGTCGACCAATAAATGGAAGATGTTTGGTTTTTTCAATATTAACTGTAAGAGAGTTATGGTCAAACCAATTTCTAATTTTGGCAAGGTCATGGGATGCGTGCTTGTATGCCTCACCCCACGTGCAGCCCTCAGATACCACAGCCGTATCATCCGCAAACAAGAACAGTTTCCCTTTAATTTTCAATTTGCTTATATTATTAATATAAATCAAGAACAATAGAGGGCCCAATGTACTGCCCTGGACTACTCCGTACTCTATTGGTAATAGTTTGCTAAGAGATCCATTGATTGAGACAATTTGTGAGCGATTCCCTAGATAACTAGTGAACCACTCCAATTCTCTATTTCTCACTCCTATTGTTTCTAGTTTTTTGTAAAGCTTTGTCCTATCAATCGCATCAAAAGCTTTTGCTATATCTAAAAATGTAATCAAAACCTTCTTCTTATTTCCTAATTTTGTAGCTATCTCTTTGGTTAGGTCAAACAAAGCATCTGAGGTGCTTTTGTTGGTAATGAATCCATATTGTTCGTCTGCAATAATATTTTCCCTAACAAGGTATCTTGTGAGCTGAACTTTAACACATTTTTCTATTATTTTACTAACAACTGTGAGAAGAGAGATTGGCCTATAATTGCTTATTATTGACTTTGGTCCTGCTTTGTAGATAGGGATAATTTTTGCTGTTTTTAATGATGTTGGAAATTTTCCTGTATTGATACTCAGGTTTATGATGTGCATTAAGGGTTGTTGTAATCCATTAAAGTTATTTTTAATCATTTTAGTAGGTATACTATCTAACCCGGGTGATGAGTTTCCCCTAATACTGTTTATAACACCATAAAGTTCTTCTGAACTGATCGGCTGTAGGTTGAATACAGACTGAGTAGCATGATCAGCATCATCCACCTCGGCAGGTCCTACTGGGTTCAGAGCCTCCGTCAGTTGTTTTCCCACAGAGGAGAAATATTCGTTAAAAGAATCGCTTAAAGTTTCGAGCGCTGTGGCAGCCGAATCACAAGTTTTGTGCCCAAAAGCCCCGACTGGAAATACCTCCTTGCCAACTGGACGCCACGAAATCTCATTGACGATTTTCCAGAATTTTCTTGGATCGCCAGCTGCGGAATCTATCTTCTTTTTATAAAAGTTATTTTTAGCATTTTTTATTGAAGAGTGAAGCGAGTTCCTATACCTAATATATCTTTGTTTTAGATCGAGATTAAAAGGTTGGGCCCGCACTTTTTTGCTAAGTTTATCGCGCATTCTAATAGATATTACTAATCCTGACGTAATCCATGGTTTTATCTTTTTGTTCTTTGAAGTTATCGGGGTACTGCTTGAATTAGACTCTGAAGTTGTTTTCAAGATACTGAGAAATGAATCTGTAGCTTTGTCAACATCATTTGTATTCAAAACTTCATCCCAGCACTGAAATTGCAAACAATGTTTAACTCTGCTCCAACATACTTTTGAATGAAATTGATTACTATTGTTATTGTTGTTATTATTACAATTACTACTACCGGTATTATGAATTATGTTTAAGCAGATAGGATAGTGATCGGTTATTTCGGATTTTAAGATAAAAGATGATAATTTTGTTCTGTTGGGTATTTTTGCAAAAATATGATCAATACAAGTATTACTACCAGGCCGGGTTACTTTATCAATACATGAAATTAAGCCGTTTGCATACATCACCTCCATGTAGCGATCTAATTGCATATTTGGGGTTGGATTAAGTATGTCACAGTTAATATTGCCAATTACTGCCGAAAGGCCAGCGTTATCAAAGTTCTTGCCACAAAAATCATTCAAGGCATTTGTGAACAGCAACTGATTAGAATTTGGACTGCGATAAATAGCTAGGAGATTGCAAGGCAGACCAAACCAGTCGAAAACAAGATTCAGGCAGGTGGCAACCCCTCCCAGACACAGCTCAGTACACGAAACAGACAGGGCACTATCAATGTAGATAACAATACCATCATTATTATTGATACTATTGAATGATCTAAACACATTGAAACCATCGATGTTTATTAAATCAGTATCGTAATTAAGCCATGCTTCAGTTAGAATAATGCAGTCGAATTTTACTTTGAGATCTTCAATCAATACTAAGAATTCGTCGAAATTGCGATTATAGCTCCGGATATTCTGGTGGATAATTTTGAACGATTGAGTATTATCTATCTTATCTTCCTGGCTAGCCTGATAAAAACTACCTGTATCTTCACAGTATAAGCACTCTACTAACTGGTAATCAAAAATTAGGTTCTGTTCAATCATAAAAATCAATTCGAATGTATCCGCTTTCGGAAAGCTGCTAAAAAATATAAATAGAATTATAAGAGGCCGATAGCTTTGTTGATGATTAAAAGACTTTACTAAGTTAGAAGCAAAACAATATACACTGAAAAAATAAATAAATGTGGGTATTTTCCAATTTGAAGTTTTTTTTTATAGATCTAAGCAATAAGATATCATACTTTCAGATAGTGATAGCCAATTCAAGTTGTTTTCATAGATTAAATTATTCGCTCACAACTAAAGTTAGTATGGTCGCCTACTTGAGTAGAACAATTTGAAAGACTGAAACATTTTTGCAATATGTTTCACTTTGATCTCTCCTTCAAAATTGTAAATGAACAAGATAAAATAAAATATACATGTTAATAATCATTTCAACAACTGAATATCATTTAAAACTGGTAGATTGTTCATCCTTGAAAGCGACCTGGTTAATGTTATGCATAGGTATCAGCATGTAATCACTCTGGGGGATTTCAATGCAGACCAGATGAAGGATACATTTGAAAGTAGGCAGGTGAGGTCCCTATTCGAGTCGATGAATATGACAATTCTCGATAGTTCACCCACTTTCCATACTGAGACTTGCCACACGTTGTTTGATCTTGCGATAGTCAGTGATCCAGATTTTGTCCTATCGAATGGTCAAATGTCATTCAGTATGTCAGCTCATGATTTGATCTATATCATCTATAGTCTTGAACATAACATCAGATATACTTCAAATAGTAAAGGCAGGAATCTGAGGGATATTGATCTGGACCGTTGCTTTGCTGATGCTGTGGAAAAGCCTTGGCACGATATTGTGCATTTGGATGATATCGATGATAAGGTGAATGCTTTCAACTCCATGGTTTTGTCAATTTTCGATCAACATGCACTGGAACGTGACTTCAAGGTCCAGCGTAGACCATGCCCTTGGTTTAATAGGGAGATATCTCTACTGAGGCGTGAGAGAGACAAAGCTAGGCGCGACCATTCGAGGACCGGCTGCAGTGTAGACTTTGTAAAGTATAAGACTTTGAGAAACCAGTTGAGGTCAGTTTGTAGGAGAGCTAAAATCCAATATTATAATCGGCTATTTGATGGTAAGCAATCTACTTCAGATCTCTGGAAGAACATTCGGAAGGTTGAGATTGTCCCTCCCAAGTCAAGAACTGCAGCTGTAAATGTGTCCTTGGACCAACTAAATAGGTTCTTCTCCACTCCGTCGCCACCCTCTTCATTTTCTCACCATTTATTGAACTATGCCATGATAAATCAAACCAATCACACACTTCCATGTGAAAAATTCTTCTTTGCTTACATCCTTCCTGAGAAAATCTCCTCAATTATCCATTCAATTAGGAAAAATAATAAAGGTGTTGATGGCATTCCAATAACGTTCTATAAAATCATATTACCCATTATCCTTCCGGCAATTACACACATTTTCAACTTTTCCCTACAAATGGGAGTTTTTCCTTCACTTTGGAAGCATTCTTTAATATGTCCCGTCCCTAAAGTAAGTAGTCCTTGCTCCCCTGAAAACTTCCGTCCTATCAGCATAGTTTGCACAATTTCTAAGGTGCTTGAGAGGGTGGTACATGAGCAGACGACATCATACCTGAATTCATTCAATTTCTCTGATCAAAATCAGTCTGGCTATCGCCCATCGCATAGTACATCTACAGCTCTTTTGAAAATAACAGATGACATTCGTAATGCCATGGACAACCGTAAGTTCTCTCTCCTTGTCACATTTGATTTCACTAAAGCTTTTGATAACGTTTGCCATTCAATTCTGCTACATAAACTTGCAAATCAATGTAATTTTTCTAGTTCATGTCTCTGCTGGTTTGAATCCTACCTAAGCAATAGGTATCAACGTGTGAGAGGAGCTGATGGCAAGACTTCAGAGTGGTTACCTGTTGTAGCAGGCGTTCCTCAGGAAACAATACTTGGTCCCCTCCTCTTCTCTATTTATATGAATAATCTCCCTCGAATTTTTCATGACATATCATACCATATTTATGCTGATGACCTTGTGTGTTACAATCACTTTCCTTCCGACAGTGCTGCTGACTCTATTGCCGCGATGAATGTTAACATTCAGAATTTGATTGTTTGGGCTAATGCGCACTGCTTGAGACTCAATGCAAATAAATGCAAAAGCATCATTATCGCTTATGGTCGGTTGTATAACCAAATAGATTTTAATACACTTCCTCGAGTAATGCTGGCCAATCATGCTCTGCACTTCGAAAGTTGTGTGAAAGTCTTGGGCATACAGCTTGATAAAAACATGAATTGGTCGAATCAGATTGGTGAACTGACAAAGCGAGTGTTTGCCACTATGCATCAATTGAAACGGTTGAAAAATTTCCTTCCAACCCACCTTCGTGTTTCACTAGTACAGAGCTTGGTAATTCCCATCATTGATTACTGCAGCATCGTTTATAACGACATTACTGAGGAGCTGAATTTGAAATTACAACGATCGCTCAACTACGCAATTCGGTTTATTTTTGATGCGAGAAGAGATGACCACATCACTCCATATTACAGGAGGTTAAATTGGATGAAGTTGAAGGAGAGGAGACAATACTTCATGTTGAGTCTTGTTTATCAGCTGATTGTCAAGGGGAGAGGTCCTCAGTATTTGAAGGAAAGATTCACACTCCTGGCTTATATTCATAGCAGGAACACGAGACAGCATGAATACTTCCTTCAAATACCTCGTCACCGCACAGTTATGTATAACTCATTTACGGTCACGGCCTCAAGACTTTGGAACGATCTGCCCAATGATGTTATTTTTGCGGCAACCTTGGGTACGTTCAGGTCCAGGCTTGTTGCTCTGTTGAATGGGAATACATAGATATGTTTTTAGCCACAATCTTTTTGTAGATTTTATTGGAAATTTGCAATAATCGTTGTACAGTAACAATATTATTTTGCTTGTTTTGCTGGAGTATTGGAGCGTTTGATTGACACCTACTAATACCTGTAAATCATAATATCTAATGGCATTTTATTTTCGTTTATTGTATGTATTATTATGCATCTTACATTCTTTGTTATTTTTTTTTTAGAGTTATATAGAATTATTATCTATGTATTATCATATCTCTTATTATTATGAGAATGTAATAGAATAATTCATGTTATGTAGCTGTGTTATCATTTAAGAATTTGTAATTTTTTTTTTTGTAAGAATTTGTAAAACTGTAATTTTGTAACCATGTTACCATAGGCGACAAGCCTAGTAACAATTGTGAAATAAAATCTATCTATCTATCTATCTATCTCTCTCTCACTCTCTCTCTCTCTCTCTCTCTCTCTCTCTGACGGATGTGAATTCAGTAAGCTTTTTGAGGTATGCAAAAGTGCAGTTTTATTAACAGATCTTTCAACGCCACTTAAAAGTAATTGTGCTTCAATTGTAGTTTCTTTTTATATATGTTTTACTTTTATTCTTCATCTCTTCTCCTGTACCCTTATTTTTCTCTATTCTCTCTTCCTCCTGGATAGAGCTTTCTGCTATCTTATAATTATAACAATTATTAATCTGTCATTTTCCAATTATCTACTAATTTATGTTTTTCTTAATTGCATTAATACCATTTTGTTCACTATCGTTTATTTTGTTAAATTATCTGGATGTATGTTTTGTAATGCTGTTTTTGTGCAATGGGTCTGTCGAGACCTAGCACACCATCAGTAAAATCAATCAATCAATCACTCTCTCTCTCTCTCTCTTTCTCACACAGACACACACCAACTCTCAATTCACACAGCGTAGCAGTAGATAGAGAATTGAACCCTCTATATAGTCTGGGCGCAAATGTCATTCCGTGGTCATTTTTGAGTAACAGCCGTGGAAGATGTCTCAATTTCTTCGTTAGGTCTAGCATAATACGGATCGTGATGATGATAAGTCGAAATCACAGGCAAAAACCTCGGAAACAAGATGGCCGCTAAAATTTTCAGGGTTTTGCTATATCTCTTGTATTTCAATAACCGTTCGAGATATTGAACCATAATACTCCCACAGTTGATATTTTTATAACCAACCATTTCAAGTTCATATACTTAAAGAGTATGAATAATAAAAGGATAGAAATTTCATAGATGTAATACTCACTGAAAACTGATATACATTTTTGTCTTGAGAATCTGAGTCAACTTCCAGAAGCTACAGAATGCCAATCTCATGGATTAATGTGTTATCACTGGCAGACAGTTAACACTGGACTACGATGAAAACAATCCATTATTTATCATGCAGTTGAATGAAATGTGGGAATAGTGGGGGCAGTCTATTTATGACTTTGTACCGTGTAACATAGTTATGTCATTCTGGGCGTTCTAGCGTTGACATTATTGGAAATATTCTTGAATAGTAACTGTGATTTGTTAACAAATACGCAATATTGGTGACTATTCAATTAATTATACAATGTATGAACAGGAGAACAATTTGAACGATCTGAAGATGAATGAAATTTGGATTAGGTCTATGACATTTGCAATATGGATTGGGCCCAATGCAGTATTGTTTTCTGTGTACATGAATCGACGGAGTTTGAATTGTTCGTCCATTCTTGGACTTCATTTGAAGAATGATTCAACAACTCTTCTGCAATATTGGAATAAGGAGGATTTTGACAGAAATTAGAAGATCACATTCAATCAGAGTATTCTCCGACTTTCAATCTTGAACGGGATCACATTCTATAAAGTAGGATCATGCAAGCCAATATATTGGATGAAATCAATGACTTTAAAAAAATATTCTGCAATTTCAATGATTTTGCATCTTCGAAAGCTTTAGGCAGCTATCATCTCGTGTATGAGACAGCTTAAGTTTGTACTATACAGTTATCTGCCAGCCTCAAATTATTGTAATCATAAATAATGAAGGAATCTGTCTATTCTAAGTTTTCTATTCCTCTTAATAGTTTTATCGTGGTGGCGAGTGCTCACATCGATTATTTCAAAAAAAATATTGCTCAAAATCAGTAAAGTAAAGAATTCATTTCCTCTTTAATCTGGAGCTATTAATTTCATCTTCCTGTTCCGACCACAAACCCGTATAGTGAGGACTGGTGCCTTTCCAAGTAGAATGGGACAGGAGCTATTTTTCTTTTAATTATCCATAGAAGAGTGTAGCGTAGTATAGCGATAAGCATCATGTTAGTCCAAAAACCTGAAATATTGTTCCATCAGTATACATATAATCATTATAGTTATTAATTTTACAAATATTGTCAATTTTGCGCGTATCAATCAAAAAGGACGTGTGTACTCGTGGTGTAAATAGGTACGTTCCGCCTCAATATCTGTATTTTCTTTCCCTTCTACGTATCAAAGAAACTATATAATTATATCCTCGTCTTCCATTTCTCAAGAGAATAACGAGTGAAACGTATTCAATAGTTTGACACTTCTGAAAAATGCCTGTACACAAAATCAAAGATCTGTAAATGAGTAGTGATCACTAACATTCCACCACAATTTCCATTGATTTGTTCAAGTATATGCCTGACAGGCTCGCTAGAACCAACGATTCCATCCTACATCAAAAGACAGGAGAAATACAATATATATTTTTAACGAGAAATCTATCAAAAAGATTCTATTACGAACAGGATATTACATTTTGCTCTAAAAACTTTGTTCAGAGCTTTCGCCTGGGAAAACGTTTCGCTTCCCGTGAAGCTTACACTCAACTAAACAGTTTTTCTTGTTTCCACATTCAACTGCATTGAAAAATGATATTGCACGATTTTCTGGCGGCACCGGAAATTGGAAAATCTACCTCCTTTTCTCTGTCGCTGGTAATTAATCTGCGAAACACTGCAACCGCTTCATAAAAACATCCTATTCAAAAGCTATTGCGGTCACCACTGAAACGTGTGCTTTATTGTTTATCTACAACCATGTTATAGGACAACCATATTATATTATTTCTAGAGCCAGAGGCGGCAGGTGGGGTGATAACGGTCACACGTCTTTGAATCGACTGAACAATTACAATTATGTACTACTGCTCCTATGGAAGAGAATGTTTCTGAATGAACACAATATTTTCCATTCGGTTTCATCGGAAGTTTCGTGAAAGCGAGCTTAGTGGGCTTGAAGTCAACTTGATAGTTCAGTTCAGTTAAGACAGTCGAAGAGGCAAGTAGTGTTTTTGTAGCTCCCTTATCTCAGTTCTTATCTTGTGAAACTCAAACCAAGTAAGATGATCTGCAGCAAGTGTAATTGCGAAGTGTTACCTCCCAAAAAGGTTATAAATTGGTATGGTCGAAAGAGGGGAAGATACTTGTCCGTAAAGACACTAACCAGCCGGCAATTGTAATACGTCGCAAGGAAGATTTAAATTCTCTCTAAACTTGGTCCATGACATCAGTTAAAGTATTTTATCTGTTTTGTTGGTAAAATTATGCCGTTTGAAAACCATAATAATGAAATTGACATTTATGAAACGGTAGTAGTAGAAAATTTTCTAAACTATGAGATTGCTAACTCCTTCACATGAATATAAGATCGATTAAGAAGAATTTTGATGAATTTGTTTATTATATTAATCACTGTAAAACCAAATATGAGCTTATTGTATTGTCTGAGACATGGATTTGTGATGACCCAGAGTTTGTTTTTAATATTGAAGGGTACAATGCTGCAAACAGAAATAATAGGCTTACAAGAAATGACGGATTATGTTAATATATTAGCAAGGATATTGATTTTCAGGAAGCTAATGTGAAAATAGATAATGTAAACTTAATTATAAATAAATTTAAACTGAATAACATATCTTACGAGATGATCACACTCTACAGGTCTCCCTCACTAGAAATGAATGCTGGATAGCCCAAATTACAAGCGAGAGCAGAGGACTGTCGATAAATATAAAGAGCAAAATATTGAATGATAATATGCTAGAATAAAGAGAGCAATAATTAATAGATTGAATGTAGTAAGTAATATTTTCAGCATTAAATTTATACCAGAAGTGACTTATTTGGTTACTCACCAGCAAGTAGTTTTCTTCAAATACTAAATACCAACTTACTCCAGGAATTGGAATTAGGTTTGTGGCAGGACAAGACGGAGTCAGGAAAAGGTGTTGGCCTCTCTTGTACATCTGCTACCCCTATCCGATGTATGTTAATTCTGGCATCAATTTAATTACTGATCAATCCGAAAATTGCTTGGAAGATAACTTTACTATATTGACTATTACTTTACACTGCTGTACAGTTCAAAGTCCGATCGCACTAGTTGAATATTTCAATTTATATATTCACAAATAACAAGGAAAACTGTACTTTTCCCCAACTTGGGACAGTTAATATATTGATAATAATTTTAACACAACGACAAACGTGTAAAATTGAATTTCAACGGCAACAATCGAAAAAAACAGCAACGATCCTGTTTTTTCACCGTCCGATCCGAGCTGACAACTTCAACTGACAATTATGCGATAGAATAATCTAAATACTAACTTATCCGCTGGGCGCAGCAGCTGCCGGCCTCGCCACTACAACTACCACTAGACTTAAAACTAATTTAAACTAGACTTGATCTAAATATGCTAAAGGGCGTCACCAAATGCCTTCTTGTTGAGTTTGGAATTATATTTGCAAGCTATAAGAAAGAACGTTTTTGTCCTTGTAATAGGAGACATGAATATAAATATAATGGACCAAAATAGCCTCAATTATTTGACCAATGAGTACCTCGGTGTTTTACAACTCCATGGTTTCAGATCCTATATTAATAAATGCACTAGATCTTTCAATACTACCAGAGGGTAAGTTAATGGTTGTATTGACCATATATTTTTCAAGCGCTCTTCAGGGAGGGAGGTGGAAGTGTTGAGTGCGATCCTCCAATCGAATATCACTGATCATTCCGCTACTGTTATTCATATTGACAATTCACAGCAAAATGATAATTTTCCTGATAGAAATACATGCAATGAGCTAACAAAGATAAATTATAATAAATTGAAATAATTATGTATGGAGATTCAAAGATGGGATGATGTTTGTGATAGTACGTCGGACGATACTGACACCTTGATTGATAAATTTTCAAGTAAGATCGTCGAGAATATTATCAAATGCACTGAAGTTTTCAAGTATCCACATAGAAAAAAACCGTTAAAAAATGGATCACTCCTGGTTTGGTTGCAGCCATTCGCAAAAGGGATGCACATCAAATTGTCCAAACAACCTTTCAATTCAAATCTTAAACAAGACTACTTGAATTATAGGAATACATTAAACTCTTTAATAAAAAAATCTGAAAGTGACTACTACAATAATAAATTTCTAGAGCACAGAAATAATTACAAGAAGAAGTGGGAGTGCATTACTGAATTGTTGGGTGAAAGCAAAGTTTATGAGGAACCTAAAATTGACCCTAAAATTTCAAATAATTATTTTGTGAATGTTGGTGTAGATCATGCAAAGAGATTGTTGAACTCTGATCGGCATTCAATGATGCCAGATTCCCTGAACACACCTGACACCCCTAGTAAATAGCTTGTTTCTAAATCCAACTAATGTGACAGAAATTTATGAAGTAATTGGTCAGTTAAAAAATAATGCATCTCCAGGTGTGGATAAAATCAGTCTATTTTGTCTTTAACTAATAAGAGATTATGTCATTCGCCCATTGGAACATATATGCTGGAGGGTTATTTCCCTAGGGCTTTCAAATCTGCAAAGATCATTGCATTACATGAATCAAGTGATAAAACCAAACCGGAAAATTATCGATCGATAAGTATTTTGATAGTTTTTCAAAAATTATGGAAAATCTTAAATCACCTTAATGATAATAACTTTATGGAGAAAAATCAATTTGGCTTCCAACAAGGAAAATCTACAACTGATGCAATTATACAACTGACTAGGATAATTTATGACAGTTTCAGTACTAAACAAAAGACACTGGCTGTCTTTTCAGACCTTGCAAAAGCATTCGATACTGTCCCTCATAGTATTTTATTGGATAAATTGGAAAAATGTGGAATTTGTTGTGTATGTAATGATCTTCTAGCTAGCTATCTCCAAGATAGAAAGCAAACTTTGGCTTTGGGTGGAATATCTGCAACAGATTATTTGTCTGATTTTGGTCTACCTCAGGGTACAGTGCTCTCCCCTGCGCATTTCTTAATTTACATAAATGATGCCCTAAAATTACCTCTATCATTGTAAACAGATTTCATTTGCTGATGACACAGTGCTAGTATTTTCGGGTAAATCCTGGATGGAATTGTATCAGAGTGTTGATCAGGGTTTAAGAATTATGAAAAATTGAATGAACGATCATGTTTCAACTGTCAACTTGAATAAAACAAAATATATCACTTTTTCCCCAACAACAGGAGGTCAACCGGATGATGCATTACAATTATTGAAGATGCACACCGACTGTATGTCAAATGATATCGATAATTGTTTGTGTCGACAGATTAAGAAGGTCAATTCTGTAAAATATTTGGGAATAATGTTGTACAGATATTTGAAGTGAGAGTCTCATATTATTTATCTGTCCTCTAAACTTAAATTTCTTATTCACAATTCTTACTGAATTAATCAGCTCAAAGACCTTAATATAATAAGAACAATTTACTTTGCATATGCCCATTCTTTATTCCAGTAAGCATGGGGCGGTGCATTTGACTGTCATTTTAATAAAGTGTTCACATTGCAAAAACATCTTATGTTAAACATCTTAAGGGCAGCGTTGGGTAGACCAAGACGATACCCAAGTCGGACCCTTTTTGAAGAGTTGGATGTACCCACCCACAGACAAATTTATGTAATGAAGATTGTTTTGCATCTGAATAAAAATGTGAGTGATTTGGAAACCAGAAATACACCCTACCCGATGCGCCCATCAGTTTCAAATATGTTTAATATAGATTTAGTAAGACTGGTAGTATGTAGACATCAGTTTTTTTATTTTTGTAACATATTTTCTGAAAAAATTCAGATATATTTTATCAATAGTAAATTAAATAAAAATCTTCTCAAAAAAATATCTGAATAAGCTGAGAAAAATATTTATTAAAAACTTCCCAAATTCCAATAATTCAATGTAATAATTTATAATGTAAAGATATGGAACAATTATTCTCATAGATGTAGCCTACGGTACTGTTGTCAATAAGTTATGGCATTGATAATATCACGTGGTATTGAGCAATGATTGTTTGTCAGAATATTGTAGTTCTAATATTAATAGTTCATTTTGTTGTTTTGGTTTGTTCCAGATGGGATATCTCATTTTTGTTTTTGCCATTATATTTTTATCCTCTTTATACTAAGCTTATTGTTGTTGTTTCATCATTCTGCAAGAATGTTAATATATATATATATATATATATATATATATATATATATATATATATATATATATATAGAAAATGAACTCACAGCTAGCGCACAAGTTTGCTTTGCTAGCTGTGCCAATTATATCTATTCAATCGAAATGTATTATTCATTTCGATGATTATGTATCTACTGAATATTTCAGTTATTATTGTATTAATAATTTAAAGTATTTCAAGTGATTTTGTATTTCGTATTTGTTCTGAACAAAGCTCAGGCTGGAGCTACCAGAGTACTGTAATTTACTATTCAAATAATCAAATACAAACAAGGGGCAAAATTCAATCTTCAATTTGAGCCAGGTTATTTGTACAGTTAAACTCTGCATTAATGAACAATAAAAAAGAGCAAAAACTCACCAGATTTATTCTAATCTTGACTACTTGCCCTTTGATGCCTTTATTATGTGTTTTGGTCAGGTACAGGGTGGGACGAAATCTGGGAAGATAGGTTCTTGCTTCCGGGCTGCCTTTTCTCGTTCAACTTGCAGGCTATGCACTGTGTTTTGAACAAAGCTCAAACTGGATTCTTTAAATTCAAATCCGATTCAAATTAATTCAATTCAATACTATTCACGCTGTTATATTCATAATTCACACAAACGACACTCAAACAATTTACAAGAAATTTCTGATCGAAAATTACATGACAAACACAACTTTGGTCTTGCAAAACAGGCTGACGAGACAAGACAAACAGACTTACAAAAATTCATCCACAATGCCACGCAGCAGGACGGTCTGCGCCGGCGCAAACACAAGCCTGCTATTGGCAGAGCCATAGTCTGGCATTCTGGCGCTACAATTCGATTTCTCTGGCCAGAACATACCCCCGCCTCTGAAAAACTATTTTTTAGCCAAGTTACAAAACTGAAAAAACCAAGGAAAGGAAAAATCCAGACATGCCAAAAAAAAAAACAAAACACCAACACCAAAAAACAACACAAAGAGAAATTGCAACAATCACAACAACTATCGAGTTGGGAGTGGATATCATTTTGTTACTGGTCTTTTATAAATACCAGTTTTTAGGCGAACACTCGCCACTCTAACCTCGCCATCACTTCCCGGAAACACTTGTTCAATGACACCCAGTGGCCACTGCAATGGAGGTGTGTTTGGTTGGTCAACTACCACAACCATTCCCACACCGATAGAAGTGGGTGATTTCAACCATTTTTTACGACTTTGAAGTTCGTGCAGGTACTCTCTTCTCCATCGGTTCCAGAACGATTGAATAAGTTGACTGACCAATTCATACCTGGTGAGACGATTCACAGGGACACTCTCCACGTCCCGCATGGGGAACGATTTCAACAGTGTTAGAGTCAAAAAGTGCGCTGGTGTTAAAGCCAGCGGTTCATGTGGATCCTCACTCAGTACACACAGTGGGCGGGAATCCAGGTCACCTTCAATCTGCACCAATACAGTGTTCAGTTCCTCATAGGTGAGAAGTTGATTGTCAATTACTTGGAACAGATGCAAATTTACAGATTCGACATTTGCCTCCCACAGACCTCCAAAATGTGGCGAACCAGGGGGAATGAATTTCCAATCAATTTTGTGCTCGGCGAGTTGACTAGTCAATGTGGTTCGAAACTCGGGCGAGTTCAAAAGTTGAGATATTTTTCGCAACTGTTCCTTGGCACCTACAAAATTAGTGTGAGAGTGTGGAAGACAATTTAGTTTTAAGTTAGTCATAAGATTAGAGGTATTAATTATTGTAAAGAAGAATGTGCCGGCTGTACTTTGAATGGCATCGGTCGATGTAGGCAGCAGAACTGCTGCCTCAGCGGTCAATGCCGTCTTCCTAGTTGCAGTCCACGACAATCACACTGTGTTATTGTCACTCGGAAAGAAAATTAATGTTCTTATTCATTTTCTTTTCAACTGATAATTCCCTGATGAATCGTTTGAGGGCGCCAGCTTACGGACCAGGTGGAAACCTGAGCTTACAACCTGTGGAAAATTTCGGTGAGCTCTTGGTCAGTCAGTGGGCAGCTCTCGAGATTGAAGGACGGGTTCCTTAGTGGAAATGGATGTCGCGATTGTGTTGGTGTAGGGTGAGTGACTGAAATTCAAAACCATTCTCTACTTCTGTTTTTCGGAGGAACATTATCCAAAATTTGAGCAACCTATTTTTTATTTAAAATTTCAAACCTAAACTTTGTAACCTGTGACACTCAGAGTTACAGCCAGCACGTTCTTCTCCAGTGTAACTTTGTTAGGTTATTTAAGCAAAAGAATGTATTCAATTATATTCGAGAACTAAATTTAAGGTTAGGTTATAGTTAAATAAGGAATTAAGTTAGGAAGAAATAAGAAAACATTTGCTAATATGAATTGTAGAACAAATGATTGATTTGGTTGAGCGACCTCACTAATTTTGCTCTAGTAGTAGGAGACAAGATATCTATTTCACATAATTAAGTTTTTGATCTCTTGTAATTTTCTGAAAGTTTGGATGTTAAATTTTGATTGAAATGCTAATATAATTAGGTTATCCCATTTCAGATCGATAGTATCATTTATAATTGCCATGCTTTTTCCTGATTAGATGCATTTCAACTGTTATAGTATTGTAATTATTTTAACTATTTTGTTAAAGTTTGATTGAAATGCTAATATATGTTATCCCGTTTTAGATCGATAGTATCAGTCATAATTGCCGTGCTACTTCCTGATTGGATGCATTTCAACTGTTATAGTATTGTAATTATTTAAACTATTTTGCTAAGGCTTCATTGAAATGCTAATTTATGTTATACCGTTTTAGATCAAATGTATCGGTTCTAATTGCTGTGTTATTCCATGATTAGTTCTTCTGGAGAAAATGTATTTCAACTGTTTTAGTATCGTAACTATTTTAACTAGTTTGTTAAAGTCGAGAAGTTAAATTTGAACTCCTCAAGTGGATTTATTGTGGGAGCAGTTAATTAGTTCCACAGAGTAAAAGAGGAACAATTCAGCGATTCCTTCTTGGAAAATATATTAAATTCAAATATATCCAGCAAAAGTCTAGGGAAATTTATCGAAGGTCACAGTAGAATAATAGTGTCAGTTCTGGTCCTTATTGGTTTCCATCCTATTTTGTATTTATAGTCCTATATCAACATAAATCTGAAATAATCTAAATTAATTTCTTATTATTTTGTTTTGTTGTTGTTGAAGCTCTGTTTATACTCAATAGTAGTTTAATTTTGTGGGTCCTGGGACAGACCCAACCGGTAGTGTAATTCTGCTCATTCTGTCCCCTTCTAAAGAAGAAGAGGTCTCCTTGTATCTTGGCAGTCCTTTGACCTTATATTGAACTAACATAAAAACATTTTTTTTTTTTGGAAAACTTAGAATTTTTTTTATTCTTCAATTGATTTGTTTACTTGATCTAATTTCAAGTGATTCATTACTTTGTGGTTTAGTTAGTAAGTTTTAGGTTTAAGGAAGTATTGCCCCACAGGAAGGGTGTGGATTATAATAGATTTGACTCAATTTTTGGTGTTTCTCTGCTGTCCACCCCACCAGTATTCGGTTACATCAGTAACACAATCGGAATACATCACATGACAGGGTCCATGACATGACAAGAAACGACGAAACACAGCTAAAAACATGGGCATTGATAGATCCGATACCAACTCAATTTGTACCACCTTTGTTGCCATACATACAAACAGACAAATGTAGGCTTTCAGAACACAAGGATTACGACATCTCGTCATAGTAATACTCAGAGGACCAGCGTAATCCACACCACAATTTTCAAATGGTTTGCATTTTGACACTCGACAATCAGGCAGGTCACCCATTTTTGGAATAATTGCATTATTACTAGGTCAAACACGGAAACAACGATTACACTTAAAGACACAAATACGAATAATAGAGCGAGTAGACAGTATCCAGATTTTCTGTCTGATCAAGGACAACAATAACGAAGGTCCAGCATGACAATTCTTCTTGTGATGATCATCAATTAACATCAATACGAAAGCATCAGATTTCGGTAAGATTATCTGATGACAAGTCTCAAATTCAAGTCCAGCATGAGACAAACAACTGCCGACGCAAATCACACCTCTATCAATGAATGGAGAAAGGCGACGTAGGCGCATAGAACAATCTTCTCCCCTCTCTGATTGCACAAATTCAGATGAAAAATGTATCTTCTGTACCACTTTACATAGATACCTCTCAGCAACATCAAAATCTGATTCTTCTGATGAAGGTAAGATTCATAAGAATTCAAGAACAAGAATTAAAATTCTCAAAAGATGACCATAATCTGAAAAACGACCAATCAATGAATATATTGCATTGCTGTTACAATCAGGAGATTTTGTGACTGTCAACACTGACGGTTTTTCCGCCTCTGGTGGATCCACTAACTCTTCCATTTAAGTTCGGATGGGGCAATCGCATTTGTCCTCTGCTATCCATGATGGACCTGAGAACCACAACGGAAAGTTCACGAGCTCAACTGGTGATAAACATCTAGACAAACAGTCAGCAGGATTTTTAATTCCGGCAACATGCATCCACCCCTGTATACAAGAATCCTGTATTTTTGCGATGCGATTACCAACAAAAGTTTGCCATTTTGCGGATGGAGCATTAATCCAACACAAGGTGACTGTAGAATCAGAGAGTGCAGCAATAAGAGACACATGACAACATTCACTAATAATAGCGACTACTGAATTCATGAGTTCTGCCAACAAGAGTGCCGCACACAACTCCAAACGAGGTATTGAAACAACTTTAGATGGTGCTACCTTGGACTTTGAACACAATAATACAACTTTTGGCTCCTCGCTCTCATTCTGCAACTTCACATAGATAACTGCACCATAACCAGACAATGATGTGTCACAAAAACCAATCAAACTGATGTGAGAATCCTGAAACAAACCAACGTGACGTGGAACAGCAAATTTCAACAATAGAGGCAACTCTTTTTGACAATTCTCCCAAAGAGTGCATATAGACTCAGGCGGCTTCTCGTCCCAATCCACTCCTAATTACCACAGTTTCTGGACAAGACACTTCAGAAATAATGTAAACAGCGACAAGAGACCAAGTGGATCATAGATACGAGCCATCACTGACAGAATGGAATGCTCAGTAGCAAAGACCTCACCACTCTTGACTGAAAACTGAAACAGATCAGTACTAGGTTGCCAATTCAATCCCAAGATAGCCAAGGAGTTGTCTGCTTCAAAATCCTTGTATGAAAACAATTTCTCTTTCTCCAAGAGTTTCTCCAACATTGGTGGTGAATTTGAAGTCCACTTTGTGAGCGAGAAACCTCCTCCCTCAAACAGCTGCTTGGACTGTTGATACAGCTCCGCGGCCTCTGACTCTGTGGCAACAGATGTGACTAAGTCGTCCATGAACATGTCTCTTTGTATTCTCTCCTTGGCTGCTGAAAAACGATCTCCATCCTCCTCCACAAGCTGGTGGACGGTGTGAAGTGCCAAATATGGAGAGCTTGAAACACCAAAAACAACACAATTGAGCTGATAAATTTCGATTGGATCCTCCAGCGAAAATCTCCACAATTCACGCTGATAACAACAGCAGGAATCCTCCACTAATATCTGTCAATACATTTGTTTAATGTTGGCAGTTAGTGCAATTGGAAACAGACCAAAATCAACTAACAAAACAAAAATGTCAGTCCGCAATTAGGGACCAGCATGAAGAACCTGGTTCAATGACAAACCAGATGATGTTCTGGAACCAGCATCCAATACAATTCGCATGGGCCTGGTAGTGCTGCTTGCTTTCATGATGGTGTGATGCGGTATGTAGTAACCACCTCGATCTGTCTGATCTGCTACAAACGACATGTGTCCCTGACGTAGGTAATCGATCAATATTTCATGATATGAAATTCAAGTGTTGCTGTCAAGCTCAAGTCATCTCTCCAAAGTCAGCAGTCTGCGTTCGGCGACAGCATACGAATCTCCCAAGCTGCTGGGCGGCTCTGCAAATGACAAGGCAACAACAAAACGACCAGAATTCACACAATGTACAGACTTCCGAAAATTTACCTCACACTCCAACTCTTCCGGTTTCAGTTGACAGCTTGGTGCAGGGCACAATTCCAACTCCCAAAAATGTTCCACAAAACTATCCAACGATGGACTACTAACGAATGGACTACAGATGGCTGTAAAACAATTCGACACATTCGTTGTTGAAGTTGGAGTTGGCGCTCTCCCCATCAGAATGTGACCAAAGACACTATTAACAGTCATCAATTCGTGCGATTCACCTGTACTAGGACTCCCATGTAGCAAGTGAGGAACGAACTCTGCACCAATGATGCCATCTATTCTACTGGGAAGGTAGAATTTTTTGTCAGCCAGTGTGAGATTTTCAAGATGATGAAGTTTGGATCTGTCGATTTCACAAGAAGGCAACTTGTCGATGATTTTATCTACCACTCAGGCATCCATCAAAAACTTGATGGTAGGATCCAACTTCAACTGAATCGACACACAAGTATGAACTCGAACTTCACTAGTACCACCACCGAATCCACGAACAACGGTTTTCATGGGCTGGATTGGTAGTCTCAAATGCCGACACAATTTGGCTGTAACAAAATGACACTGACTCCCGGTGTCAACCAAGAAACGAACATCACAAAGCTGATCATTACAATCTCGAACATGTGCAGTGATGGTCGACAACACAAAGGTTGAATTTCCTACATTGTTGGATGTAGAACAACAACTAATAGGTGATGTGCCACCTGCCTTGGAGTTTGACGAGGACGCAACACCTTCATTGGAACTTGATCTGGGAAAGTGCAATGAAAAATGATGATATTCTTGACATTGAGCACACTGAGTTTTACTACGACAATTTCTACTCAAATGATCCACATCAAGACAACGAAAACAACAAAACTTTCCTTTAATCAAACAATAATGATCCCAAGGAATCATTTTCAAGAAACTTGCACAATCTACTAACCGATGACCCGGTTTTGAGCACTTCAGACAATTGGGATTTTTACTAGATGAATCATTAGATTGAACCACAAACACCTTTGATTTATTTTCCTTTTTGTGCTTCATATTAAACAATTCAGTCTGTTTCACATCAGAAGGAAGAGTCTTAATTTGTTTTCCAATGAATTTGACATAATTGGTATAAGTTGGCATAGCCTTGTCACGGACAGCTGATTCAAAATTTCTATGAGAACTTGGATCCAGCAATCTCAAGCCATGATAGAGGAATATCGAGTCTGACAAATCAGTGAGTTGCAATCTCTTCAATGTATTGATCAAACTGCAAAACCCATCCAAAATCGCAATACAACCTGCCTTTCATTCTGATTTTATTGGACAAAATTCAAACATTTGTTTGAAGTAGGCATTGACTTGTGCCCGTGGATTGTTATAGCGGGTAAATAATGCCTGCCAAATTATTTGATAATTGTTAGCCAATGGTGGCAAATGACGACAAATATTTGCTTCTTGTCCAGTAAAACTACTTACAAGATATTGGACCTTCTGCTGATCGTTCAAATTCTTGTTGTCATGTACCAATGCCTTAAATAGTTCATAAAACACCGACCATTGAGTCTGGTTCCCATCAAATTTTGGAAGGTCGATTTTAGGCAGTACCGACTCGGACATGACCGGCTGTGCACTAGCTGTTGTAGCTGCTGAAGATTGAGCAATAGCGACAGTCGCCTCTTTCTGTTTAAGAGTGTTAGCTGCTACTTCAATATACTGAAACAGATCTAGGTGTGAGTCGTTGAATGCTACAACATGATCTTTATTCAACTCAAGTTCCAACTCATTAACCACTAATTCCGTCTTTTCATATTCCGAAATGGTCTGGGACACCCAAGGATACAAGATTGAAAATTGCTCAGCAACTTTTGGATCAGAGACATTTTTAGACAGGTCATAAATTCTTTGCAATCTGGCATACAATTGTTCCAGTTTAGCGTGATGCACCCTGATTTGTTTCTGTAATTTTTCCTCCATCTTGAACTCATACACAAAACAATTCAGCCCCAACAATACAAACAACAGACAATAAAACAAGAATGAGTTCAAAACTAGATGAAAGGAAGAATCATGAGTTAGTAAATATCAAAGTTAAACTTTGATTATCAATTCACAAGATAAGTTATTGCTGAGAACAAAACTATATGATTAGATAATGTTCTTCCAACAACTCACAAACAAACGATAACTTGTTGAATTGAACAAACAGAATCATGCTGGTCATTGACCTTCACTAACATGTATAAAAAATGGACAATACAAACTCCAACAAACAAACAAATTCCTGAAAAGAGCACAATGAGCCCAGCTTTAGGAAATTACAATTTTAACTGAAATAAATTTAATTTCAGACAAATACAAATTGACAAGAGACCTTGCTCTTAGAACAAGGCTACAACAAACTTAAGTTGAGCATGGATCAGACCATTTTCAACATGCCAACATTGGACAAATACGAAACTGCCTAAATCCAATGTGTGTAAATTAATCAACAAATAACAAATTTAAATTCATTTGGCCCGGAGGACCATAAAATGTTCTGAACAAAGCTCAGGCTAGAGCTACCAGAGGACTGTAATTTACTATTTAAATAATCAAATACAAACAAGGGGCAGAATTTAATATTTAATTTGAGCCAGGTTATTTGTACAGTTAAACTCTACATTAATGAACAAAAAGAAAGAGCAAAAACTCACCAGATTTATTCCAATCTTGACTACTTGCCCTTTGAAGCCTTTATTAGGTGTTTTAGTCAGGTGCAGTGTGGGACAAAATCTGGGAAGATAGGTTCTTGCTTCCAGGCTGCCTTTTCGCGTTCAACTTGCAGGCTATGCACTGTGTTTCGAACAAAGCTCAAACTGGATTCTTCAAATTCAAATCCGATTCAAATTAATCCAATCCAATACTATTTACGCTGTTATATTCATAATTCACACACACAACACTCAAACAATTTACAAGAAATTTCCGATCGAAAATCACATGACAAACACAACTTTGGTCTTGCAAAATGGGCTGACGAGACAAAACAGACAGACTTACAAAAATTCATCCACAATGCCATGCAGCAGGACAGTCTGCGCCGGCGCAAACACAAGTTTGCTATTGACAGAGCAACAGTCTGGCATTCTGGCGCAACAATTCGAATCCCTGCCAATTCTGAGAGCTATGAAAAGTACATTGACTGTATTGAAGGAAATCTCCATTTGATTGGAGATCGACTGCTTATTGCTGGTGACTTTAATTTGCATGAAATAACAGATTTTAATTATGATCTTTACAATGGTTTGGTAGCAGCTGAGAGGTTGGGACATTTTCTTAATTTCTTTGACTTGAAGTCAATCAATGGAATAAAAAAACTCTAACCTATGCACTCTAGATTTGATTCTTTGTGATTTATAAACGTTGAGCATGACTCTAATGCACTGGTACCAGAGGATATTGAGCACCATCCAGCCCTGAATATACGTTTGATAACTGGAATTTCTGTGAAACGGTGATTGCCCATTAATGCTCCCCCTGTCCATGATTTCCATAGAGCAGATTATTCCGCACTGTATAATTTGCTCAGAGACTATGACTGGAATGATTTGTACAGATTTGAGGATGTTGATGCGGCCGTTGACTGGTTCTACAGTGTCATTTATGAGTGTTTCAATGCCACGATCCCCGTTAAAAGCATCTCAAGTGAGAGGTCTAAGTATTCGCCTTGGTTCACTCACCAAATAATTGACTTGGTTAAGAGGGAGAATAAATGTGCACATAAACAGCGATCTTCAGTTTGTTACAAAGATGAATTTGTGAGACTGAGAAGAGAACTGAAGTCTTTGGTTGCAGTTGCCTATCAGAATTATTTGCTGAAAGTTGAGTCTGACCATGGTTCCAATTCCAAGAATTTTTGGAAGTTTGTTAATGAGAAGCGCAAGTCTGATGGATTTTGTGAGAAAATGACTCTGCATGACAAAAATTCAATGGAGATGGAATTCCTTTTTAGCCTGGAAGCAAGAACCTATCTTCCCAGATTTTGTCCCACACTGAACCTGACTAAAACACCTAATAAGGGCTTCAAAGGGCAAGTAGTCAAGATTGGAATAAATCTGGTGAGTTTTTGCTCTTTCTTATTGTTCATTAATGTAGAGTTTAACTGTACAAATAACCTGGCTCAAATTAAATATTAAATTCTGCCCCTTGTTTGTATTCGATAATTTAAATAGTAAATTACAGTCCTCTGGTAGCTCTAGCCTGAGCTTTGTTCAGAACATTTTATGGTCCTCCGGGCCAAATGAATTTAAATTTGTTATTTGTTGATTAATTCACACACATTGGATTCAGGCAGTTTCGTATTTGTCCAATGTTGGCATGTTGAAAATGGTCTGATCCATGCTCAACTTAAGTTTGTTGTAGCCTTGTTCTAAGAGCAAGGTTTCTTGTCAATTTGTATTTGTCTGAAATTAAATTTATTTCAGTTAAAATTGTAATTTCCTAAAGCTGGGCTCATTGTGCTCTTTTTCAGGAATTTGTTTGTTTGTTGGAGTTTGTATTGTCCATTTTTTATACATGTTAGTGAAGGTCAATCACCAGCATGATTTTGTTTGTTCAATTCAACAAGTTATCGTTTGTTTGTGAGTTGTTGGAAGAACATTATCTAATCATATAGTTTTGTTCTCAGCAATAACTTATCTTGTGAATTGATAATCAAAGTTTAACTTTGATATTTACTAACTCATGATTCTTCCTTTCATCTAGTTTTGAACTCATTCTTGTTTTATTGTCTGTTGTTTGTATTGTTGGGGCTGAATTGTTTTGTGTATGAGTTCAAGATGGAGGAAGAATTACAGAAACAAATCAGGGTGCATCACGCTAAACTGGAACAATTGTATGCCAGATTGCAAAGAATTTATGACCTGTCTAAAAATGTCTCTGATCCAAAAGTTGCTGAGCAATTTTCAATCTTGTATCCTTGGGTGTCTCAGACCATTTCGGAATATGAAAAGACGGAATTAGTGGTTAATGAGTTGGAACTTGAGTTGAATAAAGATCATGTTGTAGCATTCAATGACTCACACCTAGATCTGTTTCAGTATATTGAAGTAGCAGCTAACACTCTTAAACAGAAAGAGGCGACTGTCGCTATTGCTCAATCTTCAGCAGCTACAACAGCTAGTGCACAGCCGGTCATGTCCGAGTCAGTACTGCCTAAAATCGACCTTCCAAAATTTGATGGGAACCAGACTCAATGGTCGGTGTTTTATGAACTATTTAAGGCATTGGTACATGACAACAAGAATTTGAACGATCAGCAGAAGGTCCAATATCTTGTAAGTAGTTTTACTGGACAAGAAGCAAATATTTGTCATCATTTGCCACCATTGGCTAACAATTATCAAATAATTTGGCAGGCATTATTGACCCGCTATAATGATCCACTGGCGCAAGTCGATGCCTATTTCGAACAAATTTTTGAATTTTGTCCAATAAAATCAGAATGAAAGGCAGGTTGTATTGCGATTTTGGATGGGTTTTGCAGTTCGATCAATACATTGAAGAGATTGCAACTCACTGATTTGTCAGACTCGATATTCCTCTTTCATGGCTTGAGATTGCTGGATCCAAGTTCTCATAGGAATTTTGAATCGGCTGTCCGTGAAAAGGCTATGCCAACTTATACCAATTATGTCAAATTCATTGGAAAACAAATTAAGACTCTTCCTTCTGATGTGAAACAGACTGAATTGTTTAATATGAAGCACAAAAAGGAAAATAAATCAAAGGTGTTTGTGGTTCAATCTAATGATTCATCTAGTAAAAATCCCAATTGTCTGAAGTGCTCAAAACCGGGTCATTGGTTAGTAGATTGTGCAAGTTTCTTGAAAATGACTCCTTGGGATCATTATTGTTTGATTAAAGGAAAGTTTTGTTGTTTTCGTTGTCTTGATGTGGATCATTTGAGTAGAAATTGTCGTAGTAAAACTCAGTGTGCTCAATGTCGAGAATATCATCATTCTTCATTCCACTTTTCCAGATCAAGTTATAATGAAGGTGTTGCGTCCTTGTCGAACTCCAAGGCAGGTGGCACATCACCTATTAGTTGTTGTTCTACATCCAACAATGTAGGAAATTCAACCGTTGTGTTGTCGACCGTCACTGCACATGTTCGAGATTGTAATGATCAGCTTTGTGATGTTCGTTTCTTGGTTGACACCGGGAGTCAGTGTCATTTTGTTACAGCCAAATTGTGTCGGCATTTGAGACTACCATTCCAGCCCATGAAAACCGTTGTTCGTGGATTCGGTGGTGGTACTAGTGAAGTTCGAGTTCATACTTGTGTGTCGATTCAGTTGAAGTTGGATCCTACCATCAAGTTTTCGATGGATGCCACAGTGGTAGATAAAATCATTGACAATTGTTGAAATTGTTGTAATCATTGCCTTCTTGTGAAATCGACAGATCCAAACTTCATCATCTTGAAAGAGTTGATCTAACCTACAGTTTAAATCCCTCAACTTTTATACTTGAATATTTGTTGTTGTTGAAACGTTCTTTTTTCTCTGCTTTCATCAATTTCCTTCCCACAGTGGCACATGTTTCCCTTAAAGCGCCGCCCATTAAATGACGTCATTGTATCTGAAACCAGCCCGGGGTAGTTCACCAAACAACCGCCACTCTAGCGCTAGCGCTAGCTGGCTACTCTGGGTTCACCAACCTTCCACCACGCACTAACTGGCGCTACAGTAGAGTCAACTCGATGTCATTCTTGGGGTAGTGTTTTGGAAAATTTTTGTATTTTTTTATTATTAATTTTTGTAGTAGAAAGGATGCTGTAAACAGTGGAATGGACTATTCACGATTTTTCTCATTTTTGGGGTTGAAATTTAGGGGTGAAAAAATGAAATCCTTTGTTGTTTAGATATCAGAAAAATTCTTTTTCTCATTCAATTCTACTCTTTGACAGGATTTTTCATTTTATGATTAATGGTTAGGGGGTGGTTAACAAAATGAGGGTAGTTTTTTCGGAATTCTCTGTTTGATGCAATTTTTTTGGGAATGGTAGATAGTAGTTGATAGATGAAAATTTATTTTTTCTTCAATGGTTGCTGAGGGTTGAAATCGTTAGGGGTTGACCATTTTTAAAACTTTAAATATCTGAATCTTCGAAAAATTATTTTTTCCATAACGTGTTTTGTATTTTTTTCATTATTAATTTTTGTAGTAGACAGGATGCTGGAAACAGAGGAATGGACTATTCACGATTTTTCTCATTTTTGGGGTTGAAATTTAGGGGTGAAAAAAAATGAAATCCTTTGTTGTTTAGATATCAGAAAAATTCTTTTTGTCATTCAATTCTACTCTTTGAGAGGATTTTTTCATTTTATGATTAATGGTTAGGGGGTGGTTAACAAAATAAGGGTAGTTTTTTCGGAATTCTCCGTTTGAGGCAATTTTTTTTTCTTTCGAATGGTAGATAGTGGTTAATAGATAAAATTTATAATTTTTTTCAATGGTTGCTGAAGGTTGAAATCGTTAAGGGTTGACCATTTTTAAAACTTTAAATATCTGAATCCTCGAAAAATTATTTTTTCCATCAAGTGTTCAAAGAGATGAAGAAACGTATTTGATGTTTTGTTCTAAAATCACCCCCTACTTAAAGTTAAGAACTTTATTAACATTAAAAACCACCCCTAAAATGGAGTGTTTTTTTAAAATAATTTTCTATTTCATAAGTTGAACTTGGAAATTTTTGGTGAGCTTGAACTTTTCAAGCATAACAAGATGATGAAGCATCATGATGATGAAGAAGATATATTCAAGTATTGCATGATTATAAATTCAAAATGTAATGATATTTCTAGTATTTACTGTATATCTTGTGAATTCCACTTCCATAATAACTAGAAATTTCACAGTTTGCATAAGTATTTTATTTTAGTACATTGTAGGTTTATAGGAATATTAACATAAAAAAATATATTATAATACATATCATATTCATGCTTAAAGTGAGAAACACATGAAATTTTAAAAGTTAAATACAATTACCAAAAACTGAATATTATCGAAATGTGTTTGAAGGTTTATAGATTGCTTTTCGCTTTTAATTTACAAGGTTAATTTGAGTGATATCCAACTATTTCAGTCAAAAACGTTTTGATTGAATGAATGAACAATTACGTAGAAATTGAATAGAATTATAATATAATAAAAACACTCCAAAATGAAGTTAAAATTCAGTCTGTCAAGTCTCAGATTAAACTATATAGGAATTGATAAAAAATAAACAAATTTCAAAACAAAAAAATCAACCAATAACATAAAAAATACTGCAGTAAAATAGCAAGATGTCAATATATTTGGTGCTTTCACTGTCATTTTATAATTGCCCACGCTTTCTCCCCTTTTCACTGAGATTAAATCATATTTATCACAGATATATAATGATATTTTTTCACATTATATCAACACTGGAATCAAGCAATTCAACTGTTCATATAACAAGTATTATATTATGCAAATAAGAACACGTTACAATAAGAGCTGATTAAATGGAATAAATAAATAATAATAATAATAATAATAATACTGTTTAGTTTTCGAGAACTGCATTATCTGTGTTCGAGGGAGAACAAAAAAATTATACAGGTCATTTAGATAAGAGTTCTGGAATGTCAACAGAACCAGCCTTGAGACAGCTCGTCGTCCCCCCACCACCATTGCAGTCTGTTTGCACAGAATAAAAATTCGAAAACGGCTCCGACGATTTCCTTCAAATTTATACGATGGATAGCTATTTATAAGCCCTATCAACTGACATGTGTCTCATTTCTGGTAAAATTGCAGGAGTTCCGTAATTCTTGAGAAAAATGGCAGCTAATAACTAAAGAAACATGTTTTTCACGATTTTCTCAAAAATGACTTGACCGATTTTTTTAAAATTCATACCCTGTATTATCAGCTCTATCAACTGGCATGAGTCTTTTTTCTGGGAAAATAATGGGGGGGTCCACCCCATCTTTGAGAAATTGACATTGTAACCTCATTCTCGTGCTTGAGGTAGGTAGGTAGAGCAGTTTATAAAAAGAACACAGTCGAGATATTTCATCTGTAGAACAGCTGTTTTGACGACTTTTAAAATCATCGAATTTCACAATTTACACAAAGGAAAAAGTACTCTAAAAACAATAATAATTATATAGTAGTTCATCAATAGCTGGGATCAACAAAAAAAATACAGAACGATTGAAAAATTCAGCAACTGCAAGCCACATGATTGTATAATAGTAAAAATCACAACCTCGCCTCGAATAATCCAAGCAGTGTCTCATTACAGCCTTATTTCTAGAGGCAATCAGCTGCTCACGTTTGAAATAATTCAGTCAAATATCTCGTAAATTGCCAGCTTTTAGCATTCAATTTGGTACACAATGCATATCATGCAGCCGCTCTCCGAACTTTAAAAGTCCTTGGAGACCAAAATACGATCTTCCGACTACTTTTGACAATTGAAAAAATAATTTCAATTATTTCTGAAAAACTTTCTCGCTTTCACCACCCATTTATCTTTTGAAACAAAAGAGGTTTCCAGCATGTCGAAAATTTCATGTTTTCTGCTTGAAATGTCTCGACATTGACGAACATAATTAGTAATTAAAAAACTAGTAGTTCTGCGAACAGTAGACCTCGCTCATAAATACAACTTTCAATCTATAATGAAAAGGGCCAGTACAATAAGTACAGAATATTTTGAAGATTTAGTCATGTCATCTATTATTTTCTCTATTGAAAGTGCTAGAGCCACTGGACTTAACAAGGAGGTACCTTTATAATTATCAAATACATAGGTACAAATTTTACCTTTTAAATGAAAAAGACTAAGAAATTGTCAAAAAACCAGATTCATTGATACTTAGAAAGACCGGTTTTGTTCTTTATCAAAGTTTATCAGAGATTGACAATGGTGCAATCACCGAAACCGGTTTTTCCAAGTATCAATAAATATGTGTTTTTTGACAATTTCTTAGTCTTTTTCATTCAATATGAATAATTACCACAATATCAACTTCTCAACTACACAAAAAGAAAAACAAAATTAATCTTTACACCTTTAAATACTAATTTTTTTCTACAACTGGAGTATTGGACTCCAATACAATAAAGATTTAAAAAAAAATGATTTATCAAATTAATTTGATAAATCAATTTTATAATTATGATAAGATGATTCAATTTAATTATTCTATCTAATCATAATAATTCATTTATTAGTCGAAACTAAGACCTCAACTTCGCTTAGGTCAATAAATGAAAAATCGAAGTTATAGTTTGTTAAATCATGCGTAAGGAAAAACTCACATGTAAGAATGTTAGAGATTTCCAAACATTTTTGTGCAGACGGTAAAATATCTTGAACTGTTATCAAAATACAAGCAATATAGATATACAGATATAGATACAATATATATATCAATACAGATATAGTAGTATTATACAAAAATATTACAGATTATACAGATCGCGTTTGTTGACCAATGAAACTGACTCACTCATTTTCATCATTTTTGAGCATATAAGAGGATAAATTAATTGTAACAGGATAAAATTTTAAAAAAAATAGATATACAGATATAGTAGTACTATACAAAATTATTGCAGATTATACAGATCGCGTTTGTTGACCAATGAAACTGACTCACTCATTTTCATTATTTTTTTCATCATTTAATCCCTCATTTTTGTTTTTTCGCTTGAGCCAGCAAAATGTACTCCGGTTCACGAATTGGCAAACTTCTTCGCTGTCTTGGATCGATGAGGTCGGGAAGTAAACATTTCATATAAAATGTTTCTAGTTTTTCTTTCATGTTCTCTTTCCAAAACTCATCATCCCGTTCAATCTCAAAAGTTTTGAGGCCTTTTGGAGTCCAAATGACAAGAATACAGTACTTTCTTTTTGTTATATGTAGCTGCCCTTGTATTTGATAAAAATAAGAGTGACTTGATTTAATTTGGTAACTTTCATTGCTTTTGCTCTTTTTGAACATTTTACCAACCAAGCCAATCTTATTATAAATAACTTCATCAGGTGTGATATCTTCCCCACTTGACGGACACTTCACCTCCACAATGCCATCATTCCCAATGAGGCCGTCAGGAGAGGCTCCCAAGAATGGCATTTGCTCATCAATAAAAAAACCGCAAGGCTGGACTGTGACTCCAAGTAATGGCTCAAGTTGGCGTATAGCATCTCCCTCATTTGCTCTTCCATAGTTTATGGAATGCGAGTTGAGAGATGTATACAGAAGCTTCTTCACCACTGGAGCACAGTTGGAGTCTGGCTTCCGGTTGCACACCAGCCCAAAGTTGGATGCTGTTAGTCGGGTCCTTCTCTCTTCGAACCATTCCTGACTGTTGCTTTGACCTTGAATGGAGGAAACAATAATTTGCTTTGAACTTTGAAGAGGCACAAAATAATCACTTATAGTGAATGCAGGCTACTATATTTACAGAACCAATGATCATTTTTATAATGATTGATAGCATTTGTTATTGAATTGAAATCAGAGCTACTTGTTTTTTTATGTCTATTCCTTGAATCTATTATCTCGAAATGTGCATAAATGAAGTAAATGGAATTAACTCTCACCTCTTGTATTTTGTTCAATTTCTTGAATTTCTTGCATTGTCTTCTGAAGAGTCTGCATGTGTTCCTGTAGTTTTCTCTGGTACACATCATCCTCCATATCGGGTTTTTTCGCCATGGGTCCATAATTGCTATCACCCACTTTGGACGTGAAATTCAAACAACGTCTGATTCGGGGCTTCAATCTATTCCTCTCTGCCCTTTTCGCTAAGCTTGCCATATGTCTGGCCTCAAATTGTTTGGCGTAAAGGCCAGGGCTGCTTTAAACATGGTTTTATGCAGCTTATAGAACGGCTGGTTGGTGTTGTGGCTGACCACAGCAGCAGCGCATCTCATCCTGTATGAGCCTTTTTGGATGTAATTGATTCTTTTTCCTCCCGTAAATCTCGCCACAACTGCGTTGTAGTGTTCGACCATGTTGCTATCAACGTCGTAAATGAGGTGGCTGCTATGGTCAGCTAGAACATTGACAGCTTCCATGATTTTATATAACACTCCACTTGCTTTCATCTCTGGAATATAATTAGTTTCATCTGTAACAAATTTTAACATTTTTATAATAACTCAATATAATCTTTATTTAGCCATTTATATGTACCATATAAATAACTCTTAATATTCATCCATTCTTAGACATATTTATTTAAGAAAGTACAATTCACTTTTCTTCAATGTTCGAAAAAGTATTGATAACCAAGGTTATGATTAATGTTAGTTTAGATGAAACTAAGATGAACTAAGTTTCAGATGAAGTCCTACTATTATGAGTAGGTACGGTAATAATAATAGGACAATATAAAAACTTTTTTGAAATGTAATCTATTGCTATATAACAAATGAGTATGCTTACTTTCTTTTGGACCGTTGCAAAAATATCCTCGACTTTTGCAGTGAAGATGCTCACCAAAGACATGACTGGGTCCGTTCACTATGTCTAGCCTTAGTTTTCCAGCTTTTTCATTTATTTCTCCTTCTTCAACTTTTCTATGTTGGATAGCTTTTGTGACTGCTGTCCGCAGCCTCATAATGCGACCTGCCAAAAATAAGTTTATCAATTTACTTATCTTAGTCATATTTTTATAAAAATAGTTGTTGATGTCTATTTCATAAGAATTCTTGATTGAAAAATCTGAAATAAATAAAAATACCTTGATTATTTAACATATTTGAACATTCAAAATGTTCTATAAAAAGGGGGGTTTATTAGAAACTATCAATACTTAACAAACTTACCTCCTAGTACCCTACGCATTTTCAAATGTAGTCCTCTATCCTCTTTGGACAGATCCTTATGCAAACTGGGTGGTAACAACATCCTTCAACTTGTTACAATAGTTGCGCAGCATGTGGTTGCGGCACTCAATTTTCTTTACCGTCAGATTTTGGTAAGGTCTAGCTTCAACAATGCTATTGTAGACACTGCTGTCTCCATCAGCAATCATTCTGAAAACGTTTTTTAATTGCGTTAAATTTATAATTTCATCTCAATATCGAATAAAACAATTTATAAAATATATACATAGGTTATAACAATTTATACATAGGTTTTATATCAAGTCTATAAGGACTGAGGCTATTTGAAAACCAATTATATACAGTTATGGTACCTAGTCACTAACCTCAGCGCACTGCATTATTCAAGTTGGGATTGATGTTTTCAATTGATATGATTAATAATTGTAAGATAGTAGATATTCTAGGGTTCTTATTCATTATAAAATTTTATTTACATTATTATTACCTTGCATATTGCACATTGTACATTTCTTTACTTGCCAAGAAGCCTTCTACGATGGTAGCAGCTTCCATGCTAGATAAGCTACCATTCCAGTTCTTGAAGCACGTGTGATGTGTGTCTCCAGGCTTGCGTGTACAGGTTACACAATATTTATTTTTCACGCCAAAGTACAGAACCTGTCTTGTGTGGTATCCAACTATCGCTGCCTGAAATAAATAATATTTATGATAATAAATCCGAAATGCAAATCATAATATTTCAAACATTTTACGGATTTCAACAGAAATATTTGAATGTTTTCCAAACACGTAGAATTTCCATTTTTACATCTAATATAATTATCCTTTTATGTGAGATGAATATATTATTTGATATTTACTAGAAATTCATTTTACTCCTACCCTGCTCTATATTTCTGTATTAGGCTAGGCGCACACCAGTTAGTCAAGACAATACTAGTCACGTTTAGTCACAATACTTCACATAGTTGCTTATGAAGACATGTCTAATTGCAATGACTAATCAGTGTGAGTTGTATCATAAGCAACAATGTGAAGTATTGTGACTAAACGTGTCTAGTCTTGTCTTGACTAACCGGTGTACGCCCAGCCTTATGGAATATGTTGATGGGGACAGATATTTTAAATCTACTCAATAACTATTATTAGGGCATTAGATGAAAAATCATGATACAATTACTAAAAATATCAACTTCATCCATACCAATAATTATTAAAAGTAATGCTTGGTTTCACTAATATAATGATAGCTATTAATCCCCCAAAAAATATTGTCTAGAGACACCTATGAACTATTTTGATTAGCCTATTATTTTACAAGCTATATAAGTTTATTAGTATTGAAACTTACCATTCCAGATAGGGAGTTATAGTTCCTCCTGTATGATCTCTTGGCCCAGCTTCCGTCAGCAACAACAGTCAACAACGGCACTCCTTCATTGTTTACGTCACCTCGCTCTTTAGCTAATCGAATTTCTTCTTCAGCAGCCTTCCTCATTTCTTCAATTGCTGTTTCCTCCCAACCTTTAGAAATGAGAGCTCCATGTTTCTCGTATGTTTTTTTATTCATGGCGTGAATATTCATCGAAGAGAGTAATCTCTGCAAGGCGAGAAATCCTCCACCATTGGTGATGGAACCAGCAACGGCTGCAGAGTTTATGTCCATAGATGTTTCCTGAGGTTCAGGTTCAGTCCATATTGTTTTTATCATATGGCACATGTTGCAAGTGAACGTTAGCCCACTTTTCAACCCTCTTCTTATTTCACTAGTCAATTTCATGTTGAGAAATGAACAGCCGAATTGAGGCGCATGCCCGCTCAATTCGACAAATTGTTCAATCAGGAAAGCAATGTCTACTATTCTGCGACCACTAATTTTGAAGTCGGTAGAAAGAGATGTAGGCTTAGAATTCTCAATCATGAGATTTGGTACATTTTGGAACATAATATCATCTTCTTCCCCACAGATCATTACCTCAACATCATCAATATTTCTTTTTTTGCTTGCATATTCCGTAATGCCTACCTCTTTCTGCTTTCTCCACTCACGCAACCTTTCACCACCCTTATTTTTAGGCTTTTTATGTAACAGGCGTTTTTTGTTCCCCATTATTACAAACTGCACTTAAATTCAAAAAAATAAGAACACACTGCTGAACAATAAAACTAAACTAAGTTTAAACACTGAAGATTCAACAAAGACAAACTATGGGTAATTCAACAAATAGATAATCAAAACAGCTTCAACTTCCTATAATTTTCTTCCAATTGAACAACTATTATTGTAAGGAACTGTAAATCACTTCACTCGTGGACGCAGCAGAAGACTAGAGTGAACAACCAAACATAACCCACAAGAAATATTCAGATTTGACATTATGTGAAATTTGAGTTCCCTCCAAAATGTGAGTGAGCAAGCGACCGAGCGTGCTACTATCTTACGGCAGTCTGCTGAACTACTACGACAAACCAACCGTCACACTCAGTGGTCCTTTCAGACAAGTCATGCATTACTATTGGAATCTCTCACGTCTACAGTTTACATCGGATCTTGTTGAAAAAAATTGCATTGGATAAAGAATTTAATTGAGCAAGGCATGTGTTTTTTCAAATTTCAAATATTCCTTCCAAAACCCTAGAAAAAAATTTCAAACTCTGAAAAGTTTATTTTTGATTTAATTATAGGAAGTAGTTTTAAAATGAAAAAAGTAACAAATACATGCTTTGAAGAATTTTATTCTGTTTCCAATGATTTATAATACGTAGATTTCTGTCCATAAATAACGACGCTAAACGTTCCAAAAGATAACATTGATCTTATGGGACATTCAATCCAATATGGCGGTAGATGACCCGCACTCTTAACCTGTATCTATGCTCAATTGTAGGCCTATTCTTTTCATAACTTATTGGATAAGTTTTAGATGAGTTTGGATGAGTTAGATTAGTTTTTATTCTGTATTTATTATTTATGCTCAGATTACTTACAATTACTTATATGCTTTCCTCATACTTATCAACTTTCTTATGTATTTGTGAATTGCATGTACTGTATCTCTCATTTTTTTTCTTTGAGTAACTTACTTTACTCGATTGTAAATAATAGTGAAGACCCATGTTTTGAGCTTAATGCCTGTAGTCTGTAATAGTTGTTCTGTAATAAATAAATAATAATGAATAATAATAAATAATAATAAATAATAATAAATAATAATAAATAATAATAAATAATAATAAATAATAATAAATAATATTGAGCTGCGTTTACACCGGAGTTAATAACACGAGTCATTAACAAAAGTTATCAACTTGACTGAATCGACAAAAAGTTCTCTTAACAGAAGTTAATAACTCGTGTTTTTAACGGAAAATTCCTTGTTATTAACAAGATTTATGTTATTCATCTAGAGTCGGAGAAGATCAAAGGAAATATGTTATGTTAATAACAAAAGCCTCTTTTATTGCATCAACTTTTGTTAATAACATTGTTCTGGCCAGAGAACTCGAATTGTAGTGCCAGAATGCCAGACTGTATTTCTGTCAATAGCAGGCTTGTGTTTGCGTCGGCGCAGACCTGGACGGCGCTGGTGGACGGTGCGAAGCGCCAAATATGGAGAGCTTGAAACACCATAAACAACACAATTGAGCTGATAAATTTCGATTGGATCCTCAGGCGAAAATCTCCACAATACACACTGATAACAACAGCAGGAATCCTCCACTAAATTCTGTCGATACATTTGTTTAATGTTGGCGATTAGTGCGATTGGGAACAAACGAAAATCAACTAACAGAACAAAAATGTCAGTCTGCAATTTGGGACCAGCATGAAGAACCTGGTTCAATGATAAACCAGATGATGTTCTGGAACCAGCATCAAATACAATTCGGATGGGCGTGGTAGTGCTGCTTGCTTTCATGATGGTGTGATGCGGTATGTAGTAACCACCTCGGTCTGTCTGATCTGCTACAAACAACATTGTAGTATGTATATGTGTGTTTTCGGTACTGCCTAAAATCGACCTTCTGAAATTTGATGGGAACCAGACTCAATGGTCGGTGTTTTATGAACTATTTATGGCATTGGAACATGACAACAAGAATTTGAACGATCAGCAGAAGGTCCAATATCTTGTAAGTAGACTTACTGGACAAGCAGCAAATATTTGTCGTCATTTGCCACCATTGACTAACAATAATCAAATAATTTGGCAGGCATTATTGACCCGCTATAATGATCCACTGCCGCAAGTCAATGCCTATTTCAAACAAACTTTTGAATTTTGTCCAATAAAATCAGAATCAAAGGCAGGTTGTATTGCGATTTTGGATGGGTTTTGCAGTTCAATCAATGCATTGAAGGGATTGCAACTCACTGATTTGTCAGACTCGATATTCCTCTATCATGGGTTGAGATTGCTGGATCCAAGTTCTCGTAGAAATTTTGAATCGGCCATCCGTGACAAGGCTATGCCAACTTATACCGATTATGTCAAATTCATTGGAAAGCAAATTAAGACTCTTCCTTCTGATGAGAAACAGACTGAATCGTTTAATATGAAGCACAAAAAGGAAAATAAATCAAAGGTGTTCGTGGTTCAATCTAATGACTCATCTAACAATGCATCTAGTAAAAATCCCAATTGTCTGAAGTGCTCAAAACCGGGTCATCAGTTAGTGGATTGTGCAAGTTTCTTGAAAATGACTCCTTGGGATCATTATTGTTTGATTAAAGGAAAGTTTTGTTGTTTTCGTTGACTTGATGTGGATCATTTGAGTAGAAATTGTCGTAGTAAAACTCAGTGTGCTCAATGTCAAGAATCTCATCATTCTTTATTGCACTTTTCCAGATCAAGTTCCAATGAAGGTGTTGCGTCCTCGTCGAACTCCAAGGCAGGTGGCACATCACCTATTAGTTGTTGTTCTACATCCAACAATGTAGGAAATTCGACCGTTGTGTTGTCGACCGTCACTGCACATGTTTGAGATTGTAATGATCAGCTTTGTGATGTTCGTTTCTTGGTTGACACCGGGAGTCAGTGTCATTTTGTTACAGCCAAATTGTGTCGGCATTTGAGACTACCTTTCCAGCCCATGAAAACCGTTGTTCGTGGATTCGGTGGTGGTACTAGTGAAGTTCGAGGTCGTACTTGTGTGTCGATTCAGTCGAAGTTGGATCCTACCATCAAGTTTTCGATGGATGCCACAGTGGTAGATAAAATCATCGACAAGTTGCCTTCTTGTGAAATCGACAGATCCAAACTTCATCATCTTGAAAATCTCACACTGGCTGACGACAAATTCTACCTTCCTAGTAGAATATATGGCATCATTGGTGTGGAGTTCGTTCCTCACTTGCTACGTGAGAGTCCTAGTACAGGTGAATCGCACGAATTGATGACTGTCAATAGTGTCTTTGGTCACATTCTGATGGGGAGAGTGCCGATTCCCACTTCAACAACAAATGTGTCGAATTGTTTTACAGCCATCTGTAGTCCATTCGTTAGTAGTCCATCATTGGATAGTTTTGTGGAACGTTTTTGGGAGTTGGAATTGTGCCCTGCACCAAGCTGTCAACTGAAACCGGAAGAGTTGGAGTGTGAGGTAAATTTTCGGAAGTCTGTACATCATGTGAATTCTGGTCGTTTTGTTGTTGCCTTGTCATTTGCAGAGCCGCCCAGCAGCTTGGGAGATTTGTATGCTGTCGCCAAACGCAGACTGCTGACTTTGGAGAGACGACTTGAGCTTGACAGCAATACTTGTATTTCATATCATGAAATATTGATCGATTACCTACGTCAGGGACACATGTTGTTTGTAGCAGATCAGACAGACCGAGGTGGTTACTACATACCGCATCACACCATCATGAAAGCAAGCAGCACTACCATGCCCATGCGAATCGTATTGGATGCTGGTTCCAGAACATCATCTGGTTTGTCATTGAAACAGGTTCTTCATGCTGGTCCCAAATTGCGGACTGACATTTTTGTTTTGTTAGTTGATTTTGGTTTGTTTCCAATTGCACTAACTGCCGACATTAAACAAATGTATCGACAGAATTTAGTGGAGGATTCCTGCTGTTGTTATCAGCAGCGTTTTTCAGCAGCCAAGGCGAGAATACCAAGAGACATGTTCATGGATGACTTAGTTACATCTGTTGCCACAGAGTCAGAGGCTGCGGAGCTGTTTCGTCAGTCCAAGCAGCTGTTTGAGGGAGGAGGTTTCTCACTTACAAAGTGGACTTCAAATTCACCACAATGTTGGAGAAATTCTCGGAGGAAGAGAAATCGTTTTCGTACAAGGATTTCGAAGCAGACAACTCCTTGGCTATCTTGGGATTGAATTGGCAACCTAGTACTGATCTGTTTCAGTTTTCAGTCAAGAGTGGTGAGGTCGTTGCTACTAAGCGTTCTATTCTGTCAGTGATGGCTTATATCTATGATCCACTTGGTCTCTTGTCACCGTTTACATTATTTCTAAAGTGTCTTGTCCAGAAACTGTGGAAATTAGGAGTGGATTGGGACGAGAAGCCGCCTGAGTCTATATGCACTCTTTGGGACAATTGTCAAAAAGAGTTGCCTCTATTGTTGAAATTTGCTGTTCCATGTCACGTTGGTTTGTTTCAGGATTCTCACATCAGTTTGATTGGTTTTTGTGACACATCATTGTCTGGTTATGGTGCAGTTATCTATGTGAAGTCGCAGAAGGAGAGCGTGGAGCCAAGAGTTGTATTATTGTGTTCAAAGTCCAAGGTAGCACCATCTAAAGTTGTTTCAATACCTCGTTTGGAGTTGTGTGTGGCACTCTTGTTGGCAGAACTCATGAATTCAGTAGTCACTATTGTTAGTGAACATTGTCATGTGTCTCGTATTGTCGCACTCTCTGATTCTACAGTCACCTTGTGTTGGATTAATGCTCCATCCGCGAAATGGCAAACTTTTGTTGGTAATTGTGTTGCAAAAATACAGGATTCTTGTATACAGGGGTGGATGCATGTTGCCGGAATTGAAAATCCCGCTGACTGTTTGTCTAGAGGTTTAACACCAGTTGAGCTTGTGAACTTTCCATTGTGGCTCTCAGGTCCATCATGGATAGCATAGGACGAATGCGATTGGCCCATTCGAACTCAAATGGAAGAGATAGCGGATCCACTGGAGGCGAAAAAACCATCAGTGTTGACGGTCACAAAATCTCCTGATTGTAACAGCAATGCAATATATTCATTGATTGGTCGTTTTTCAGATTATGGTTGTCTTTTGAGAATTGTGATTCTTGTTCTCGAATTCTTACAAATCTTACCCCAATCAGAAGAATCAGATTTCGATGTTGCTGAGAGGTATCTATGTAAAGTGGTACAGAAGATACATTTTTCATCTGAATTTGTGCAATTAGAGGAGGGAGAAGATTGTTCTATGCGCCTACGTCGCCTGTCTCCATTCATTGATAGAGGTGTGATTTGCGTCGGCAGTCGTTTGTCTCATGCTGGACTTGAATTTGAGACTTGTCATCAGATGATCTTACCAAAATCCGACGCTTTCGTATCGATGTTGATTGATTATCATCACAAGAAGAATTGTCATGCTGGACCTTCGTTATTGTTGTCCTTGATCAGACAGGAATTCTGGATACTGTCTGCTCGCTCTATTATTCCCATTTGTGTCTTTAAGTGTAATCGTTGTTTCCATATTCGACCGAGTAACAAAATTATATCCACTCCTAACTTAATAGTTGTTGTGATTGTTGCATTTTCTCTTTTGTATTGTTTTTTGGTGTTGGTGTTTTTGTTCTTTTTGGCATGTATGGATTTTTCCTTTCAGTGGTTTTTTCAGTTTTGTAACTTGGCTGAAGAATAGTTTTTCAGAGGCGGGGGTATGCTCTGGCCAGAGAACTCGAATTGTAGCACCAGAATGCCAGACTGTATTCCTGCCAATAGCAGGCTTGTGTTTGCATCGGCGCAGACTGTCCTGCTTGCTTGGCATTGTGGATTTTCTTGAAAGTCTTCTGTCTTTTCTTGTCAGCCCGTTCTTTTGCAAGAACAAAATTGTGTTTGTCTGTCATGTAACTTTCGATCGGAAATTTCTTGCAAATTGTTTGAGTGTCGTGTGTGTGAATTATGAATATAACAGCGTAAATAGTATTGAAATGAATTAATTTGAATCGGATTTGAACTTATAAAGAATCCAGTTTGAGCTTTGTTCAAAACACAGTGCATAGCCTGCAAGTTGAACGCGAAAAGGCAGCCCGGAAGCAAGAACCTGTCTCTTCCCACCCTGAACCTGACCAAAACACCCAATAAAGGCTGCGAAGGGCAAGTAGTCAAGATTGGAATAAATCTGGTGAGTTTTTGCTCTTTTTATTGTTCATTAATGCAGAGTTTAACTGTACAAATAACCTGGCTCAAATTGAAGATTAAATTTTGCCCCTTGTTTGTATTTGATTATTCAAATAGTAAATTACAGTCCTCTGGTAGCTCTAGCGTGAGCTTTGTTCAGAGCAAACATCTTCCCTGCAACCCCCTCGCTCAGCATCCCCACCCAACATCTACAGCTGTTCCCTAATAACTATAGCTGCATACGAAACACGTGACAAAGTTATTATTGATAACAAAACTAGAAGCCAAAAGAAAATGTTATTAACATAAGTTAAAAACGTTTGTTATCAACTCTGGTGTAAACGTCCTATAATTTGTTTACATTAGATCAGATGAAGATCATTATGTTAATGATCACACCTGTTCTAATTTAAAGTATTTCAAGACAATTTTTTGCTTTTTATTCCGGTTGTTAAATCATATGAATAGTCTCGTTAAATAAAATCATATGGAATTCAATATATTGGTAACAAGATCTTGTTAATAACAAGGAATTTTCTGTTATTAACGTTATTATAACGAGCTATAACAGAGAAAATTTTGACGATTCAGTCAAGTTAATACCTTTTCGTTTATAACTCGTGTTTTAACAGGGTTTTTGGAATGGTCACTCGCGACATTACAAAAATAAAACTTTTACAAAATGACTGCAACACCATTCTTCCCTACAAGATACTTAATCCCGCAAAATGCAATTATGTAGGTTAAAACTGCCTGGTCTGGGACAGCCAATAATAATACTCTAAGACATAGATAATTGTGAATTCATTTGCAATTTGTGCTGTAAATATGAAGTCCATCGACTTTGTAAATTGGGAAAACAATTCTAACATTAGTCATGGCATTAATAAACGTGGGGAAGGTCTCATCGATATTCATTTGTTGAGATTGTGAGTAGTAAGTTGGTTGAGTCCACACTTCCTCAGAGGGAAAAGAAAAGTTGGTGAGAGCAAAGTGCAGCTTGGCTTTATTCGGGGCTATAGTAACAATAAATGGCCACATTCGGTGAAACAGAAGTTCAATACCGGTATCCTTTCCACCTGTTACGATATCTGTTCTGTGAGCAAAGTTGTTGTACTGCAAACATAGAGTTTAGAATGTTATATTCTATATTACAAAGTCTATGATATACTCTCTGGCAAAGTGAACAGTGAAAAGGAAGTGAGACGCTTCTATTGTTGTGCCTTTTATCACTGAAGTGACTGGAAACCACCTTTTAGGCCTTCTCTGTTCCTCCAAAAGGTGATCATCGAACAAAACATAATGGGCTTTGATAACTGAGCCACTCTCATAGTAACAATGCGAATGCCTGTGTCCTGTGTCATACTACGTGATAGCTAGTGCAAGTGAGGTACATCCTATTCATAGGCTACATACAATAATTTCATCTCTGAGTAGTTTCTTGTTTCAAAATATTTATTAATCTTTCTAAATTTCAAATGTCTAGTAAAACTTCACCTATTTGTGGACTGGTAATCAATGTGTCTAGTGAGTAGTAAAGACTTGACCCATTTCAAATTTTGTCACCTGTATAAATGTTTGGATGAATTATAAAGGGGTTTGAGAAAATATCAATTTTTGAGAGAGTTACTGAAAATTTTTGAAAATAACTTTTAGTTGAGTTATTTTTGGTAAATTCAACAAGTTGCTCAAAATTTGATATTTTCAAAAATTGTTTGTTTTATTCAATCGACCATAATATCATGAAGAATTTATCCTCTAAATCTTATAAATTTATCTCTTACCAAATTTGAAATGTCCTGTTCCAAAAAATTGAACTTTAGGTGTTCATACCTCAAATAGTAAAGATCGGAAAAAATGTTTTCCTTAAAAAACTTTTTCATTCTGATAGCTAGATGATATACAAATCGAAAAACTTTGAAAAATATCACCAGTAGAAAGTTAATTTTTAGCCTTTGCACAGCCTTAAAATTGTGACACTTTTTTTCTGTTTATGAAATAGACAACAAATGCGATAGTAACGTTAGTTTGTTGAAGGATGAATGAGAGGTGATAGGAAATCACTTTCTGTGTCCTATAATATAGGTGATATTATGTAATATATATACTCGAAACCTCGAAAGGATTAGAATATAGAGAATAAGCCCATGTGGCATCTATATTAATCGGCATCTATCGGTTCTGATGATTTATCTACCACCGTAATACTATCAAGATCACTATTTTCGATCAGGAACAATGTAGAGCAGATGACATTTTGGAAGAGGAAACGATTGTAAACAAATTTAGTTACAAGTAACATACATTGATTGATAGTTTGAAATATTGGAAATTTCATACTAGGGAACAGAGTCAGGTGATCATGAAATTTGACCATGTTTGTGATAATAATGAACTAATATATTGGATTTTATAATCCTAGAAAAATTAGTGTTTAATTAATAAATTATAGCATCAATAAAGTGACTGGAGGTTGGAAGCGTATTGTAAGGACCATCAACTCCCTGGTAGAAACTGAGAGTTTTTCGCAAAGGTCCGGTTTCTCTCTAAGATGCACGAGGTCTATATAGTTCACGGAACTACTAGTTCAACCGAATTGCTATTGTTATGAGAATATCCTGATCTGCAGTTGGATAAAAGATTAAATTCGAGTAATTCAAAAGCATCTAGAAAAGATGGAGCAATATATATATTTTTTTTAATGGTTAGGGTGTCAACTCACTCATATCAGCTTTCCAAATTGAATATTGAACAGGGCCTGACTTTTCGAGTTAATTTTGAACGTGAAATTTCTTCTCCCAATAGCCCAGTAGCTGACAGGTTAATTCTAAATTGATTATTCAAGTAAGCAAATGATTAAGATCCACTTTTTTGTATCCAGGAAAAATATTAGAACAACCACCAACCCAGAGACCTGAAGCTTTTCCAGTGCGGCCAAAAAGGATGCAGAAATTCAATAGCACTTCCTGATCTGAATAAAATTATTGATGACTTGAATCTCTCCATTCGTGAAATATTTCGATCAGAACATGGTTCAAGCAGAGTGACTAGTGACATCCTGGGTCGGAGAACTCGCGCATGAACTGTTGTCTGGCTGTCTGCCTGTCTATTGTCTGTTGTAACATTCGCGTAAATAATCATATCATACTAATTATGATAGCAGTATACAAGGATAATTCAGCAGTAGGTTTCATAGCGATTCTATTCGAATTGAGAAAAACTATTTTCCTGTCGCTTCAAAATTTTTGTCCGCTATGTTTTGTCTGTCATATCAATTTCACTTCATTTTGAATCCAACTTCAATTTTTTCAAAAAGATAGGTGGTCATGTTATACATGATTTCGATATAGAATAACAAGAGAAAATTCATGGCGATAACAGCATATCGATATCTCAAAACGTTTCAAAGATATTCACATTCAGAGAAACCAATAAATCATTTATATAATAGGAGAGAGTAGGGCTGGATTTCTTCGTTCGTTCGCATCAAAAAATGTCAACTTGTGGATTGAATACCAGAAAAACGGGATTGATTTAGATTTCCAAATTTAGCCTAGATTCTGAGAATATCAATCTCGTGCACCTCGAAGCCCACATTCCAATCACCCTTCTAGATTTTTCAGAATGTCCAAATTAATTGATGTTCAAATTGAACATACATATCATATTATGTTAATATATATCTACAATCTAGAGGGACTACCTCTTCGAAACAGAGGGTTGAAATTGGCAACTCAATTAGTAATCAGTCTAATTTTGTCAGGTTGGCATTAAGTTGAGGAAAGTTTCTAAACAAGATTTGAGCTCTGTCACTTTATTAGGTTAGCATCAAGTTAAAGAACATATCTATAATGAAGGATTATCTATAATAATAAACTGGCTCATGCACGTACGGGATAGGAATATTATATTTGATGCATCATCACGAGTCTAAACTACAGTACTGTTTTTGAACGATATTAGTGTCACAGAGACAAGTTTCATAGGAACAAGTATTTTTATAAATGGCAGTCTCACAGGAACAAGTTCCCACAGAGACAAGATGAGTCTCACAGAGACAAGGTGAGTCTCACAGAGACAAGGTCAGTCTCACAGAGACAAGGTCAGTCTCACAGAGACAAGGTCAGTCTCACTGGAACAAGTAGTGTCACTGGAACAAGAAGAGGGGTAGAGTCTCATTCGAACAAGTGGAGTGTCACAGAGACAAGGTCAGTCTCACAGGAGAAGGTTGGTGTGGTGTGTTGCCTACACATGAAGATGAAGGCATTCAATTTGCTCTAATAAATTGGATGTCATCTGTTTTTTAATATATATTCATATATATTATTGTGACATGAATAGAATAGAATGACTGCCTTTATTTTTCTTAGAGAACGAAGTTAGGGCGCAGTTGACCCTCTCTTACACTCAACTCTCTATCAAGTATTATAACAATACAAAAAATAATAATACAAATAATATGAAACAAACAATAGTTAAGTTATCTACTTATTTAAAATAATAACAAATTTTAAATTATTGAAGAGAAAGAGAAAAAAATGACATTGAAAATAATACATAACAATGCTGAATAATAGTATTTTCTGATACTTCATCACTTTAGTAGAAAATAAGACACTACAGAATACAATACAGTAGGCCTACATTGCAACTGAAGTGTTTGCTATACATTTCATTTCCTACTTATTATCACTATGTAAATCTCGAAGTGGATAAATAAATTACATTATGATTCATTTAAATAGTAAAATAGAATCTTCCTTCAATCAACAAACAACGCTCCTTCAATCCACGTGACATACATATATAAATATATAATTTACATATGTAAATAATGTGGTGACATCATTTGATGCCAGCTTCAAACGTTTCTCCTATGGAGAAAAAATGATGAATTCAGTGGACTGTTTAGTGTATCCTAGACATTTAGATTCAATGATATAGCAATTGATTCCCCTTTTCATCCAGGATATTTGTGGTTTTTTGAAATTTCGATTTATTGACCGAGCGGAGTGAGTTCTAAGATTCAAGATCTTTATGTTTATATGTTCCGCAATTACGGCGGATCGCAGCAATAGATTACCATGAAGTTTGACAGGTATATTTCTTTTTAAATTGTGCCACGACGTATATACAAGGTTTTTTGGAAATTTTGCATTTTAAGGTTAATACAATAGGTAAAGTCTCCTTCAAACGCCAATATCACAGTAAACATCTGAATAGAATCATCCATAATTCAGCTGTTGAGTGGATTTTTAATTGCATGCAATAACACATGCAATTAATATATCAATGTAACTTAGTAAAAAATCAGCTGTCGTGTTGACTATTCATTGCATGCAATGACGCATGCAATTAATAACGGAAAGAAAACATAGTATTTTCTCTCGACCTTTATCTGCTTTCAACTCGGGCTGACCTGTTGCCAGTGTGTTGAAGGAGATAAGCTTTTGATGTTAGCATATTTTTGATTCACTAACCCCAACAGCCATTTGCCGTTTTCACACCGACATTTTGCCGACACAACATACAAACAGGATTTACTCTTATGGACAGTATGAGACGAGTCTGTGTTTTATAACTGCGCGAGGTCTACTGTTCATAGTACCATTAGTCCAGGATTTAAATGTCGTTTTACCAAAATCATCAAATATTTAATAATTCAATACAATGATACATGTACAAATGTAAAGCTGACTAGCACCGAGGTAGAATCAATTTAATCTTAAATAATCTATATATATATATAAATGTTATGTTGGTTTGTGTACGCTTCAAAAACTCCAAAAGTACTGCACCGATTGAGTTGAAATTTTAACATTATATAAAATCTGCATCAAGGATTGTTTTTGGTCTATCAAATTTATAATCCGACTTCAGGACTCTTTCCTACAGTCCTTCAAAGTTTACATGTAATCCTTATTTGTGAGCTGGCCTCACATAAAAATAAAAATCAGCTGTTATAATCATCGCGTCATCCAACAGCCGTCAGTAGATCTGTTTTTCCATTTTCTTTCTTTCTACTGATTCACAAAATTTCAATCCTAATAATAATTTTAACATGTTTAAAATTTTGACATGAGTATAATTTGTGGATGAGAGTGAAATTTTTAATTTTTCTTGTGATTGTGAAGGAAGATTTTGGTTTGTATTTATATTTTGAAATTAATTAATCTGATAAATCCAAAAATATTGTAGTACATACATTTTTAGGACTCAAAATAGTGTGTGAATTATGTTATTATTCACATAACCTCTAGACCGTGTATTCCAAATTAAGGTTAAAAGCAGTTTTGGGCGAATGCCTGTTGTTTTTACCTGCATTGAATCTATTGTCTATGAATAAGAGAAATGAAATAATGCCGCGGTGCGAACGACGTCCGAACTTGGGTCGTAGAACTCGGAATGCTGTAAATTTAGAATATGCACGGGAAAATCAGCAGCAAGGAGATATACCATTCAATTCCCCAGCAAGGTGAATTCAAATATATCTAAAAATGCAAACTTCTGTACAACTAGCACATAGGAAGTCCATATTGAGATATAAAATACTGATTGATGGATAATTTTCATAAAAATATAGAGCATCAGATTAAGCAAAGACTAAGCACACCTGAGGAGGCGCGGCTTGGTGATACAAAGTGTTGATCTTATGGAGATTGCCTTATCACACTGTTACATGCCATGTCCAAATCAGTGAGTGTGAGTTCTTCCATTCAACAAATAAGCAAGAAGCACCTGGATGCAAAATGCCGCATCGCGCCTCCTCATGAGTGCATCCAGCTAAAGTTTGTCATGAGATGCATTAACTGTTTGGCGGTATGAAGTTCGCCGGGCCAGCTGGTTTGAAATATATTTCAAATTGTTAGGCTTCATTTATTCATTGAAAACCTATTTTATCATTATGGGTTATCAGAACCTTTCAGAATTATGTAGATTGCCTTTAATGAATAAATTGAGTTCCATGTAAATGTATTTTTTACCAAACTCCAGAATAACTATTTCAATGTGACTTTTAATTGTTCAGTCAATATCAAATAACTTTGATACTGCAGTAACTTATACATAAGTGATATCAATGTAAGAAGAACAGATTATATACTTCTAGATGAATGAAACAATATTGGAAAGATGTTATCCAATGGTATTTGAATACACCCCTGACTGTTAGTGTATGGGAGTACCACCAGTAATTTATAAGTATTCAATTCGTCGAAAGAGTGGTTATAGATAAAATAGTATACTCAACGGTTATAATCTTCTCCTATCTATATTTTTTCTTCTTATTATTGTTCATCTTCTTCCTTTTCTTCCTTCTTCTTCTTCTGTCTCCTTTTTCTATTATCTTCTTCTTCTTCTCGCTTGTTCTTCTTCTCCTCCTGTCATCTTCTTCTTCTTCTTTTTCTTCTTCCTCTAGCTTTGTCCGGCAAGGACTGATTCGTTTTTGTATTATGGAGTCCCTTTTGTATAAGGTACCAAGAACAATAACAGGGATATTTCCAGAGCTCTAGAGAATAATAATACTAATTCCCTCTGTCCTTTTGCCAAGTTGAAACGTGTAGCAACGTGAGTTGAAATGTATAAGTTGACCTAAATTTTTGAAGGCTGATCTTCGAATTGATAAAATGATAGGAACATGATCACAAACAAATCCCTAAGAACATAATGGAGATGGAGACTATTCCTTTTAAAAGAATCATGTATCCTCATGATTATCACCATCCTCAAATGATACGAGTCGATCCATTCGGCATATTCACGCCGATCCATTTCATCTAGAAATACTATCATCTGGATATTATGGTAACAATGAAGTGTGTGCAAAAAATCTCACTGACACTGACTGTACAAATGTGAGATTAACTATTCTAAGTCAAGGACTCTTAAGCTGTGTACACATATTCGCGCTTCCAACCTGCACCGAGCACGCTCCTCCCTCGTACCGCCCTCGTATCACCATCAAACCACAGTCGCTCCACCCACGCACCCATCATGAACGTTACGGAAGATGTAAACCTAGCGCCGCAGTGCAGGATGGTTTCTTACAGCTTGGCGTTGTTGTCATTCGAGATGGGTGTCTGGCTTGGAAGTGTTTCGGCCGCATTGCAGGATGACTGTTAACGGTTGCCGGAAGCTCAACAGCTCGATTTTTTTCGTTATTTTTCGTGATAGAGAAATTCTGATTGCAGATTCGTTCTCAGCGACCCCACTTTTAGCCTAAAGGCTCAGAATGTCAACAATGTTTTTAAATAATTAAAAATCATCAAGAAAAGTCATTAATATGGTAGTACACCACGTTTCTGGGAACTTTTACTGGTGACTGGAGTTATTATTGACACACAAAAATCAGAATAATCGTGAGAAAGAAAACTACTGATGAACGCGAATAAGACCGCCACTCCATTGTTCTATTGTCTCGGCTGCTTGGCTGAGCCTGGCTGGAGGGATCAAATAACCGACTGGTTTGTTCTTTCGTCTGTCCGCTAGGCGGAACTAAGCCGACCATTGCTGGGTGGAAGATGTTACTGCGGCCGCTCGCATTCCCACCTATTATTTGCTTTCTCAGCGCCTAGTCCGACTCAGCCAAGCAACCAGCCTGCACTGCGGAGCTAGGTTTAGATCTTCTCGCGTTCCCCGGTCGAACAACTGTTGCTCGCCGGTCGATCATCAATCGCTCTGCTGGAGTGACGTTCGGTTGCGGAGCAGAGCGAAAGTCTGTACGCACCTTAAGACTCTCTGTTGTGTGTGAAAATTTAGATTTTTCTCCCCTCAGAGGTTTTTACCTTGAGCATTATTGTTCTAAAAAAATTGTGTATCATTTTGTTTTTATTTGTATGTAAATAATGTGTGTTTGTTGAACAATAGGAAATTTGAATAATCAAGATTGATATCCAGTTCTTCAAACTGAAAATAGATGCAGACGTGGATAACAAAAAAATTAGACATACAGTACTCCTCATATGCAGTTTCACAATTCGGTAGACAAAGTTAGAATAAATCAATAGAACAGTTAATTTCAATACTGCCATGTACTATGAAAAAAAATCAAAATGGTACTGGCTCAGTAGAAGAAGTAGAATAGCATAGTACTTAAAAAAGAACTGAGATATCCAAAGTTTCATTGACCGAGCGAAGTGAGGTCTAAGATTCAAGTCGACGGTTTTGCATTTTTCTCTATGTCCAAATATTTTTATGATCCGCATTTACGGCGAAACGCGGCAATAGATTTCAATGAAATTTAACAGGTATGTTACTCTTCAAATTGCGCGTCAACGTATATACAAGGTTTTTTGAAATTTTGCATTTCAAGGATAAAACAAAAGGAAAAAGAGTCTCTTTCAAACGCCAGTATTACCGTAAAAATCAGACTATCTAGAATTATTCATCATAAATCAGCTGTCGAGTGAATTATTAATTGCATGAAATGACGCATGCAATTAATATCCCAATGTAATTTGGTAAAAATCAGCTGTCGTGTGAACTATTGCAAGCAATGAGACATTCAATATTGATAACTTAAAGTAGGTAGCTTGTTATTTTCTCCCGACTTTTCTCTGCTTTCAACTTGGTAAGTAGGTATTTCAACTCGGTTTGATAGTAGTTGTTTACAAAAAATTATTAGCATTTAAGTTATAATAATAATTATACTTAATATCAATAATTATTGACGATACATTTCAAACAGCCATTAGTGGCTTACACATCCATATTTCGTCGACACGTCATAACAGCACATAATTCACCCTGATAGAGGCTGTGGTTTTTAAGAGAACAAATAAACAATGGTTGAAGAATAAAGCATTTTATTCAATCGAGGAAAGCTAGCTGGTCTGTAAGTAGCCTTATCCATAGATAAAATACTAACTCTTATCCATAGATAAAATATTTTAGTACGGTAGCCTATTTGTATTTTAATCTGTAATAAAAATAAAATATAATATAATCTGTATTATAATTTACAGAGTGTTCTGAAAAAAGGTGCCCATAGGCCAGGGGATGATTCCTCACATAAAAAGAGGAAAAAAGTTCTTATTTACATACCAGTATGTCTAAAAATGCTTAGTTACCAAGCTATACAGAGTGAAAAATTTCGTCTGAATTTCAGTTCTCCTGCCCTACGGGTATTTGTTGGCTGTTAACTAAGATGTTGAATTCAGCGTACTTTATGTAAAATGAACTGAGAAATTGAATAAAACCGTTTCCAGACCGTTAGCTATAGTAATTTTTGAGATATGTGACAAAATAAGCGAAATTTGGTCCCGAAAAACAAGTTCCTGGTTTGAAGCAGATTTACTATGTTACATGTACAATCAACACAAAATATTTTCTCACATAAATTGTAGAACATCTAATTCCAAAGAGAAATATGTAGGATAAGTCTATAATAGACAAATGCAAACTTGAAAAAATAGTCCTTAATCACATACAAAACGCATGAAAAATAGACAAAATCTGTTAAGCTCTCTATTTTTCATGCGTTTTGTATTTAATCAAGGATTATTTTTTCAAGAATGCATTTGTCTATTATAGACTTATCCTACATCTTTCTCTTTGAAATTAGATGTTCTACAATTTCTGTGAGAAAATATTTTGTGTTGATTGTACATGTAACATAGTATATCTGCTTCAAACCTTAAAGGAACTTGTTTTTCTAGATCTTATTCTGTCACATATCATAGAAAATACTGTAGCTAACGGTCTGGGAACGGTTTCATTCAATTTCTCAGTTCATTTTACATAAAGTACGCTGAATTTAACGTCTTAATTGACAGCCAACAAATAAATACCCGTAGGGCAGGAGAACTGAAATTCAGACGAAATCTTTCACTCTGTATAATTTGATAACTAAGAATTTTGGACAATGTTAATTAGTACTTTTTTCTTCTTTTGATGTGAGGGATCACCCCCTGGCTTCTGGGCACCTTTTTCCAGAACAACCTGTATAACGTTCACTTGTATACAAAGTATCAATGTTATGTTATTGTATCCTTAAGAAGTGACTTTTGTCAATGCAATTATTTTGTTTGTGACATTCTTGATTCTTGAAATTATTCGGTGGATGATCAACTGGTACTGTATAATATAATTATAAAATATTGTTGGCATCGTCGCCAGGCTTGGGTCATCTTGCATTCAATGCTTTCTCGCTCTTCTGTTTATTTAATTTTTTTGCTCTTTTATCCAATCATCTATTTGATTCTCACCCAGTCACTCTGCGCTGTTATGTTAACTATATCTACTCATTTGAATTAAAACTTTATAAACTGTGATTAATTAGACTCGATTCATTTTAACAATTACAAATTATTTCTCAAAAGCTCACATCACATCAAAAGAATTACATCAAATCAAGCACTAGATTTTTATTAATATGATTCCTTGTGATATTCATTGAAGAATAGATATGAAGGGAATAGAAACCTCAAGGGAACGTTTTTCACTGGGACAATAAGAATTACTTAACTTCTGATAGAGATTATTATAAATGTTAATAATAAGTGTATATTACATGCGGTTAGATTTTATATAATACTCCATATACGTAGGCCTACTTGAACTTGAGAATAATGATGATGTGGGTACTTACTTCGCACACTCTTCATCAAAGATGTGTCGTGGCTCTGTTGTTTCCCTGGAACAACGTTGCAATAGGCACTCCCTCAACATGGTAACACCAACAAACGTTGGGTTGGGCAGAAGGTTATGATTGATAGTGATATGAAAACTATCAAAAGTTCTATTTTGTTATACAAAGTGGCATTGAGGCGCAACTTGCACACTCGCGTACATTACATTTTAAATAGATACGCGTTTGGTCGCTGGAGGTCACCCGATAGAAAAATCCATCGTCAATATGGTATATAATGTAGTATTGCGGAGCGTTACGATTTCCTTGACCAATTCCATGTCGACTGAATGTGTTTTGTCAACTATTGAACTCGCAACGCAAACGCACAGGTAAAGCATCCTCGTAGAGGGGAGGCAAACAATACTAACCAAAAATCTTTTTTTTCCAGGAAGGGTACAATATGGAAAACACATGTTAAATATTTCCTGCCGCCAAAGTGCAGTACTTTATACCTGGCACTAGAATTGAATTTCAGAAATAGAAGCATTTGGTTAACTTTGGTTTTACGCTTCAGTGAACATAGTCTATGAGCAGGGTAGTTCTACCTGAGGACACCACCGATGACTAATTGACCGGGCTTTCCAGAAGTACCTAACGGGAAACATTTGACTTGTTTCATGGAAGCAAGGCATTGTAATACTGAATGAGTATTTATAGTTCCATAAAGCAAGGCCTTTTGGTTCTAATACCCGAGACGTCAGTCTGCAGATTGTTGTTATGTAATGCAGAAAACTTCTTTCACCAACCTTGGACAATAAATGCTGTTTCAAAAGATTGAAAAGATAGAGACATGCCGCTTCCAAAATCTATGGATATGGTTTTTGTACTATATATAAATATATATATATAAAGCAAGAAAAATTGAGGAGGCTGGAAATGATGTAAAACGGACTTGGAATGTAGTTAGGGAGGTAGCTGGTTGTAAAATAAGGAAGGAGTGTTTGGAAGAAATTGAAATTGATGGTAATGTCTATAGTGCTAGGGATAATCCCAATATATGTGCTAATGCTTTTAACGATTTTGTCATCTCTATAGGAGAGAAAATGGTACAAAATATTCCTAGTGAGCCTGGTGACGATTTGCAACCAGACAATCCCCACAATCCGCAAGATTATTTTACTTTTCAATATGTATCAGAGACTGAGGTTGTGGAGGCGATCGAGAGTCTTAGAGGTGCATCTGGGCCTGGTCATGATGGCATTACTGTATCTGTTTTAAAATCTGTTAAAAGTATTGTTGCCTCTCCACTCAAACACATTATTAATGTAAGTTTTGAACAAGGTATTTTTCCAGATTCTTTTAAAACAACTGTAGTAAAACCAATATTCAAATCACAAGACAAAAGGAAAATTACCAACTATAGACCTATAAGTTCACTTTCGAATTTGGCTAAAATAATTGAAAAATGTGTAAAGAGACAGCTACATAAATTTTTGGAAGTGAATAATATTCTGTCAAAAAATCAATTTGGTTTTAGAGAGGGGATGGGAATACAGGAAGCAATTGCTGCTTTTGTTCAAGAAACAATCTTAAACTTGGATGTAGGTAGGAGACAAATAGCTATTTTTCTTGATCTTGCAAAAGCCTTTGATACAGTTTGCCATGATCGTCTACTTGATTGTCTCCGTAGCCTTGGTCTTGAGGATGTGGCACTGGGATGGTTTTGCAGTTATTTAAAGAATAGGCAACAATGTGTTAGAGTCAATAACACTGTTAGTGAATATAAATCTGTTAAAATGGGAATCCCGCAGGGAACAGTGATTGGACCTTGCCTCTTCCTGATCTATATTAATGACTTTTGTAACCTTAATTTAATCAATGGGAAAATATTGTCATTTGCAGACGATGCAGTTTTAGTTTTCATGAAGAAAACTGGGCTAGCACATATGACTCAGCTGCTAGGGGACTGGGAGAAGTAAAAAAATGGCTTGATAGAAGAAAACTGACTCTGAATTTGTCCAAAACAAAATACATCTCTTTTTCCTTGAATATACAGAATCAGCCAGTTAATATGTCACTTGTTTTGCATTCTCCAAATTGTCTTAGTCATGTAGATTTAGGGTGTTCAGTTAATTGTAATGAAATAGAGAAGGTTAGCAGTATCAGATATCTTGGAGTAATGGTTGATCAGCATTTAAAGTGGGATGTACATTTGTCGCAGCTTACTACACGATCTAGAAAACTTATTTATTTATTTGTGAAATTACGTTCTGTTTTGTCTATGAAAGTCATGAAGATAGTGTATTATGCACTGGCACAGTCATTGCTCCAATATGGTATTGTGGGTTGGGGTGGTGCATATACAAATGTTCTAAAACCAGTAAAAACAATACAAAATTTAATATTAAAAATTATTCTGAAAAAGAATAGAATGTATTCAACAAGATTGGCTTTTTTGGAATTTTCAGTTCTACCGATTAGACAGATATACCTGAAACACATCATATTATATTATAAGAAGCTATCACTTTTTCATTTCATTAATAGAACGGATTGTGCTATTACAAGACGGGAGGAGTCAGGTCTGGTTACTGTTCCTAGATTATTGACTACTGCTGGTCAGCGTAGCTTCATATATTTATCTCCATTATTTTTTAATATTCTTCCAAGTAATTTGAGAGGTTTACTCGCCCAAAAAAACTTTGGACTACATTTGAAAAAGTATCTGGTTAGCTCTCATGGCTGGGATAGTGCCGAGAATTTCTGGATTACATTAGTATAGTAATTATTCCAATTGAATAGATTTCATTTTGTACCACATCTTATATCATGTTATACACTGGGCTAGGCAATATCAGGTCATTATTATAATTTATTATAATTTACAAATTTTGTTGCATTCTAACACATATTGTATGTAAATATATTGATCTATTATAGCATCACTGATTTATCTTGTTTATTGAAAGGATTTGATTTTAGTTGTTAATGTATATACTGTAATGTTAATTAATAATAAGTAAGTAGTCAAAGTACGGCTGCTCCTTCCCCAAGCTCGAGCTTGCTCTTCTGGGGAAGTAGTTCCTTATGTTTATTTGTATTTCCTATTGATTCATTTTGTTGTTATATTTCTAAATTGTGAATTATTGTAATGCTTTTTCAAGGAATAAATAAATAAATAAATAATAAATGAATATATATATATCTGTGAGTGTAGCATAAGGGACACACTATTATTCCTCACCCACCATATAGCATATAATACATCGAACTCTCTCACTCCCACTCTCACAAACACCCTTTCCTTCAGGCTCACTCACTCTCTCTCTCTCACATGATAATGAATTAAACGCAGATTTCTCTCTTTGACACTAATATCATGCTTTAGTTAGATCAATAATGTTCCCAATAGCCATCTAGATCTAGGTGAACTATTAATTTTGTAACACATAGACTAATAATTAAAACCACCATAAATAAACCTTGATTAGTCCCAACCGATATGGCTCTCAGTAACTTTAAGGACATGACAATAAGACAATAATTGTGGGTTGGAAACGTAATTTTGAATATTTATTATAATAAAATATAAATCCCATTTTCCTGGTGCTCTGAACTCGTTATTTTTAATAATAAGCCTACAGTTTAAGAGCCATCACTGATTCATACGTCACTTAGTATAAATACAGAAGAACAAAAATCATAAACCTTATTCCGGGCCACTCTCTCATTAATTCTAAATTCTCTTATATGTGTGTGATAAACTAAACTTGAGTTTGAAATCACAACATTTTTTGAAAAACATACAGTTTTGAATTATGTGCTTATTCTACGAAAATTGAAACCCCTTCCTTAGCTGGCGTCTAGGAATAAGAAATATATTGACCGATAAATACAAACAATTTAGATGTAGATTAGGCGATTAGGCCTTGTCTAAAGAATTCAGCTTATAGTCTCTTATACAATAAATGAGCAATTAAATTCAAAACATCTTAGTAGTCATCTTATGAATAGTGTAATAATTCATCAAATCAGTCTTATCAAGTCATAATTATCATCACCCAGTACAATTGGATAAATTAAGTCATACATTGAAAAAAAATAAACTATTTATAAACTCACAGAACTGAATATCACATTTTCAACAATTTGAAAATTAATCTACGGAATAATAAGCATTTTCATTCAGAATTAGATTTAGTGTGTTTTTTAATTTATTCAGAGGTAAGTTTCTTCTAATATAATATAGTGGCAGATTATTGAACATGGAGGAGTTACAATACTCTAGTAGTCCAGATAACAGTTAACCTCACTGAACATCCTTTGCAATGTGGTAACGAGAATATTCAGCCATCTACTAGAAATGCTATCTGCTAGGAGTAGAGTCATTGTTATCAGGGCTTTTTTAAAATGTTTGCCAATGGCCCCACAAAGAAATTTGATCAGGCTGGTTGGAGACTTCCAATCAACCATAAGATCACATTACATTACATTACATTACATTACCAGGGCTACCAGACATTGTTTTGCAGTAGTCGTCAATATACTAATATCATAATGGAAAAAGTAGAACTTTGATAATGAAAGTAATGAACTCACTTCGTTACAAATAAAATCTATTGGTGTGCTAATCTAAATGTTGCACCACTTCAATCCTGTAAAAATGAATACCGGTATAATACTTATTCTGAATTGATGGAATCCCAAGTCCCATTGCGCTTATGATAATTTTAAATGTTACTTTATTAACTCAGTAAGTTCAGAAAGTTATTGCTCAGTTGAATCAGAGCTACGATTAAAAAGATGATTTGGGAATTATCAAGTGGCACTTTTTGTTTTTCACTGGGATTTTCATTTTGTAACATGTAGAGATGCTTGTAGAACAACAATCTGTTAAAATTTTTATGGGAAAGATTCAATGAGGAAATGAAGTTTTTCATTGACATTATCATCCGTAACTCAGAACGCAATGATAAATCTTGGCATCTAAAGCTGCGTTTACACCAAAGCTATTAACAAAATGTTAATAACTTAATCCTCACAGATTATTATAGATTGAACGGCACTTAAAAAACACATATGTTCATCATCTTTATGATAAGTTATGTTCAATCTAATAGAATCTATAGAATCTATTGGTGTTAACGCAGCTTTACTCTGTGTCTGCCTGAAGTTAATTTTACATCAATTTGAATTTACAATTCATGACCGCAGCTCGGAAAAAGAAGAGATGATTAGCTCATAATATCGGGGACCGAGCTTCGCTCAGGAATACAAAAGCATAAACAATTTATTATGAAAGAAGGAATTATAATGGGAAACAGTAGTATGAATCTGATACATTAGACGGGCTTTTTTGCTCGAAATCCCCCCCCCTCTCACACCTCGACCATCCCACCACCCCTTCCCATCCACCACCGTGTGGGGGGGTGTTCTAAAAATAGATTTCCCCTTCCCCTTGCTCAGTGGTGATGAGGGGGATGAAAAGAGAGAAAGATATATCTCTCTCTCACTCTTTCTAAAAATAGATTCCCCCTTCCCCTTGCCCAGTGGCGATGAGGGGGATGAAAAGAGAGAAAGATATATCTCTCTCTCACTCTCTCTAAAAATAGATTTCCCCTTCCCCTTGCCCAGTGAAGATGAGGGGGATGAAAAGAGAGAAAGAGATATCTCTCTCTCTCTCAAATAGATTTTCCCTTCCCCTTCCCCAGTATAGATGAGGGGGATGAAGAAAGTGAGGGAAAAAATAATTTCCCTTTGAGGGGAAAAATTCCCTCTCTCTACATCTATACTGACAGATTAAAGTGAATTGAGAAATTTCCTATCACTCTACATCTATTGCTATACTGACAGATTAAAGTGAATTAAGAAATTCCCTATCACTCTACATCTAATGCTATACTGACAGATTAAAGTGAATTGAGAAATTCCCTATCTCTCTCTCTCTCTCTCTCTCTCTCTCTCTCTCACTCAAATCGACGAGTGTGGTGGCCATGGCGGACCTCCTCAACTCCAAGCTGGGGTTGGCGATAAGGCCGGATGACATCGACCGGTGCCACCGCGTCGGGCGCAAAGCGAGGGCGAACGAGCAGTCTGGTGCACCACCCCGACCTCGGCAGGTGCTCATTAAATTCATCAGCTATCAGCGCCGCAGCAGTGTAATTTCATCCAGGCACAAGCTCAAGAGCACCGGAATTTCAATCCACGAGGACCTCACCAAGCCAAGACACATCTTCTTAAGGCGAGTGGCTGACAAAGTTGGCTACAAGAACGTGTGGTCCCGTGATGGCAAAGTGATTTGGAGAGAAAATGGTAAAATTTTTACACACACTTTCAATGACCCAAATGATAGAATACAACTAGAAAACTCATAGAAACTGAGGAAGTGAGAAACTGAATAGGAAATTTGGTGAGTTGCAACTGTTTTCTTAAATTCTCTTCATCAAGTGATAATATGTATTCCCTTGAATGTTATTATAAGTTATCACCTCTAACAGAATTGCATGAATACCTTTTTTGAATCCTTCTCAATAAATTATGAATACTTTAATAGCGTTATCAGTCCAATAATATTTTATCTTTTTTCTCAAAGAAAACATGCTTTACTTTCTATTGCAGTTTTCTGGAGGGGGGAATTTCAATTACTATACCTCAATCTGCTATAATTTCATTTTCGATCATGATTTATATGGCCAGAATTCTTATATCAATATGTGATCAATCGGAGATTCTTCCTGTTTAATTATCATACTGATATCTTGAAGATATGAATCTTGAATCAATTCTTTACTAACATAATTTGAATGAATTAAGGGTGCTTGAAAGTTTCAAGAAGTATTCCAACATGTTCATATTTGTTTATTCCATTTTTCCTACGTTACTTAATTTTTCTTCTCTCTTCAACGTTAATATGAATCTCGAATTCATTATGTATTTTTTATTCATTATGTATTATAACGATTTGAGAGAATGAAGAGTGCTTGAATGTTTCAAGAAGGAATTTCGCATGTGCAATGTATTTTTATTTTTAATTCAATTATTATACTGATATCTTAGATATGAATCTTGAATCCATTCCTTACTAGTATAATATGAATGACTTAAGGATGCTTGAAAGTTTCAAGAAGTGTTCCAACATGTTCATATTTGTTTATTCCATTTTTCTTTACGTTATTTAATTTTTCTTATCTCTTCAACGTTGATTTTGTTCAATATGAATCTCGAATTCATGATGTATTACAACGATTCAAGAGAATGAAGAGTGCTTGAAGGTTTCAAGAAGTGATCTCACATGTGTAATGTATTTTTATTTTTCAAATCTTTAATTTTTTTTTTCAACGTTGAGAATTGTCATACCTTTTTTTTATCATATTATCACAACAACAGTAATGTCTAGTACTCATAAAACTAATGCATTTTGCTTCTCACAGATTTATTTGCGGAAATAGCTCAGATTGTATATCTTTGTACAATTAGATATTTAGTGGGAGCTCCACTTTCTTCAAGTCTGAATATGTAGTAGAATACATACATATAAATATAAACTTTCTTGTCTCAGTTTCATTTTTATTTTATTTATTTTCATTTAAAATACTTTAATCAATTATCAGTGACTCTTCATAGTCACGTAACATCTATATCTCTAAAATAACTCAATTATCAAATAAACTATTATTTTCTCAAATTGCTCAATTAGAAAACTATTCATAGTGTCATTGCATACGGTTTTTTGTACTGATATATAAATTTTCTCATTTCTTAATCATTAATATGTCTGATTTCATAAACGAGCTGAAGTCAGTTTTTTGTGATCATTCAAACGCACTAAAGATGTGTCATATCAATGCCCAATCTCTACCGGCGCACTTTGATGAGTTCAAATTGATGCTCTCACGTGTTAATATTGATGTTATTGCCATAAGTGAAACGTTTTTGAAGCCAAGTCTTCTGTCTAGCTATTTTGAGGTCCCTGGGTATACCCTATTCAGGAACGACCGAACCGGTAAGGGTGGCGGAGGTGTTGCTGTGTACATTCGATCGCAGTTTCCGGCCAAAGTAGTTGCATCGTCACCCCAATTATACTCATGTTCACCTGAATTTCTGATGGTTGAAGTGACGGTTGGCTCAGAGAACTTGTTGGTTGTGGTTGTATATCGACCTCCCAAAGCAGGTAGATTGTTCATCCTTGAAAGCGACCTGGTTAATGTTATGCATAGGTATCAGCATGTAATCACTCTAGGGGATTTCAATGCAGACCAGATGAAGGATACATTTGAAAGTAGGCAGGTGAGGTCCCTATTCGAGTCGATGAATATGACAATTCTCGATAGTTCACCCACTTTCCATACTGAGACTTGCCACACGTTGCTTGATCTTGCGATAGTCAGTGATCCAGATTTTGTCCTATCGAATGGTCAAATGTCATTCAGTATGTCAGCTCATGATTTGATCTATATCATCTATAGTCTTGAACATAACATCATATATACTTCAAATAGTAAAGGCAGGAATCTGAGGGATATTGATCTGGACCGTTGCTTTGCTGATGCTGTGGAAAAGCCTTGGCACGATATTGTGCATTTGGATGATATCGATGATAAGGTGAATGCTTTCAACTCCATGGTTTTGTCAATTTTCGATCAACATGCACTGGAACGTGACTTCAAGGTCCAGCGTAGACCATGCCCTTGGTTTAATAGGGAGATATCTCTACTGAGGCGTGAGAGAGACAAAGCTAGGCGCGACCATTCGAGGACCGGCTGCAGTGTAGACTTTGTAAGGTATAAGACTTTGAGAAACCAGTTGAGGTCAGTTTGTAGGAGAGCTAAAATCCAATATTATAATCGGCTATTTGATGGTAAGCAATCTACTTCAGATCTCTGGAAGAACATTCGGAAGGTTGAGATTGTCCCTCCCAAGTCAAGAACTGCAGCTGTTAATGTGTCCTTGGACCAACTAAATAGGTTCTTCTCCACTCCGTCGCCACCCTCTTCATTTTCTCACCATTTATTGAACTATGCCATGATAAATCAATCCAATCACACACTTCCATGTGAAAAATTCTTTTTTGCTTACATCCTTCCTGAGAAAATCTCCTCAATTATCCTTTCAATTAGGAAAAATAATAAAGGTTTTGATGGCATTTCAATAACGTTCTATAAAATTATATTACCCATTATCCTTCCGGCAATTACACACATTTTCAACTTTTCCCTACAAATGGGAGTTTTTCCTTCACTTTGGAAGCATTCTTTAATATGTCCCGTCCCTAAAGTAAGTAGTCCTTGCTCCCCTGAAAACTTCCGTCCTATCAGCATAGTTTGCACTATTTCTAAGGTGCTTGAGAGGGTGGTACATGAGCAGACGACATCATATCTGAATTCATTCAATTTCTTTGATCAAAATCAGTCTGGCTATCACTCATCGCATAGTACATCTACAGCTCTTTTGAAAATAACAGATGACATTCGTAATGCCATGGACAACCGTAAGTTCTCTCTCCTTGTCACATTTGATTTCACTAAAGCTTTTGATAACGTTTGCCATTCAATTCTGCTACATAAACTTGCAAATCAATGTAATTTTTCTTGTTCATGTCTCTCCTGGTTTGAATCCTACCTAAGCAATAGGTATCAACGTGTGAGAGGAGCTGATGGCAAAACTTCAGAGTGGTTACCTGTTGTAGCAGGCGTTCCTCAGGGAACAATACATGGTCCCCTCCTCTTCTCTATTTATATGAATAATCTCCCTCGAATTTTTCATGACATATCATACCATATTTATGCTGATGACCTTGTGTGTTACAATCACTTCCCTTCCGACAGTGCTGCTGACTCTATTGCCGCGATGAATGTTAACATTCAGAATTTGATTGTTTGGGCTAATGCGCACTGCTTGAGACTCAATGCAAATAAATGCAAAAGCATCATTATCGCTTATGGTCGGTTGTATAACCAGATAGATTTCAACACACTTCCTCGAGTAATGCTGGCCAATCATGCTCTGCACTTTGAAAGTTGTGTGAAAGTCTTGGGCATACAGCTTGATAAAAACATGAATTGGTCAAATCAGATTGGTGAACTGACAAAGCGAGTGTTTGCCACTATGCATCAATTGAAACGGTTGAAAAATTTCCTTCCAACCCACCTTCGTGTTTCACTAGTACAGAGCTTGGTAATTCCCATCATTGATTACTGCAGCATCGTTTATAACGACATTACTGAGGAGCTGAATTTGAAATTACAACGATCGCTCAACTATGCAATTCGGTTTATTTTTGATGCGAGAAGAGATGACCACATCACTCCATATTACAGGAGGTTAAATTGGATGAAGTTGAAGGAGAGGAGACAATACTTCATGTTGAGTCTTGTTTATCAGCTGATTGTCATGGGGAGAGGTCCTCAGTATTTGAAGGAAAGATTCACACTCCTGGCTCATATTCACAGCAGGAACACGAGACAGCATGAATACTTCCTTCAAATACCTCGTCACCGCACAGTTATGTATAATAACTCATTTACGGTCACGGCCTCAAGACTTTGGAACGATCTGCCCAATGATGTTATTTTTGCGGCAACCTTGGGTACGTTCAGGTCCAGGCTTGTTGCTCTGTTGAATGGGAATACATAGATATGTTTTTAGCCATTATCTTTTTGTAGATTTTATTGGAAATTTGCAATAATCGTTGTACAGTAACAATATTATTTTGCTTGTTTTGCTGGAGTATTGGAGCGTTTGATTGACACCTACTAATACCTGTAAATCATAATATCCAATGGCATTTTATTTTCGTTTATTGTATGTATTATTATGCATCTTACATTCTTTGTTAATTTTTTTAGAGTTATATAGAATTATTATCTATGTATTATCATATATCTTATTATTATGAGAATGTAATAGAATAATTTATGTTATGTAGCTGTGTTATCATTCAAGAATTTGTAATTTTTTTCTTGTAAGATTTGTAAGAATTGGTAAAACTGTAATTTTGTAACCATGTTACCATAGGCGACAAGCCTAGTAACAATTGTAAAATAAAATCTATCTATCTATCTATCTATCTATCTCTACATCTAATGCTATACTGACAGATTAAAGTGAATTGAGAAATTCCCTATCTCTCTCTCACATCTAATGCTATACTGACAGATTAAAGTGAATCCATATCTCTACAGAGAGTTCAATGATCTAAGTTCTTTCACATTTTTTATCTACAATATCGTCTACATCTATTGCTTAATAATCTATTGCTATACTGTCAGATTAAAGTGAATCCATATCTCTACAGAGAGGTCAATGATCTAAGTTCTTTTACATTTTTTATCTGCAATATCGTCAAGCATTTCCAAAGTTCATCGGAATTTTTAACAACAGATAATGGTGAATCATTTGTACAATCATAATGTAGATGGCCGCTGTCTAGTATATCGAGCAATTCGAATATCTCAGATAAAATTGGAAAGTGCATATTTTCTGTTTTTGTTAACGGTAAATCAGCATCTTGACATCCTGTTGAAAATTTAATATTCTTCGCAATTGAATCAAATTCGTTAAATGAAATTCCCATCAAGAGACGAGTTAATTTTTTGAATTTTGAAAAACCATAACACTGCATGTTAACGGCTTCCCAGATGTTTGGCATGTGTCTCTGTTCTATAAATTAACAATGTGCACGTGTTGTACTTATTAGGAACAACAGTTGCTTGAAGGGACTCGTGTCTCACTTGTATAAAAAAGATCACACCACACGCGTTGCTGTTGACAGGTCTAGCTCTGACTGGGTAGTAAACTAAAAAGTGAGTGGGATATTGGAATGAAAAATCATTTGAAAACAGATAGAGTTTATTTTTACATTTCACCACAACTATTCATAATTTCATCTTTGATTTTAATTAACTTATCTATACACAAATTATGAGGACGATAATAACATAGATAGTCTCTTATGTCATTCAAATCAACCGTGCTTAGAAAAATGTCCTTTAATTGTTTCGCCAAACTATAATTTTCACGAGTTGATTTCCTAATTGCACTTTCACACTCATCATACCAATCAATACAGTTTTTTAACCTCACTTCCAACTCGTTGTCAGCAGCTAACCACTTTCTTGGATCCATGATAAGCGAATGAACAAAACTAAGTGTAGGCTGGCACTATTATAGAGTAATTAAGTGGTCTTTCTTCATTAATTGCAGACAGACAACATGTACGTGCTTTATGCAGTCTCAATGCATGCATGCAATAAACACACTGAATCTCTTTTCCGTTGTAGAAGAATCCATAACGAGCAAAGTTTCTTTTCTGCAAATTCGTGTACATTGCAGCCATTTTCATACTTTGCATTCGATTGTTTTCACACATGAAATTATTTGTTTGATACATATTTTTAAACAACAAAGAATTATAATGTTGAGCAGAGAACAAAGCACACCATCCATCTGGTCTATTTTTATGAATGTTACACACACCATAACACCATGAACTAGTGAAAAAGCTGAAATCGGGTTTTGCAAAATCCTCTGGTGTACATTGAACGTTAGTATGTAATCTTCTTAAAAACTTTGCTTTCCCAGTTCCTTTTGTGAAAATTCTCTCATAACCTACAAGGTAATCACATATTAATGAGTCAGTGTATTCTAAATCTCCATCCTCCCATTTTATTTTATGATAGTGATGTTCTAACCATGTTACATCGTTATACAATTTTGCACTCAATTCTGTCTTTGCAAATGGTGATTTGAAATGGAATACAATATAATTATTAAACTGATCAATTATGGCAAGTTTTTTCACAATAATTTGATTACAATCTTGTTTAAACCAGTGAAGATCAACTGTAGCAATTTTCGTACTCGCTTGCTTGTCCACTTCTTTCTCTTCGGCGGGCTTGTTGAATCCTCCGTCTTTCTCCCTCTTCTCCTCCTCTTCCCGTTTCTGCTCCCCCTCCACCTGCAGTGGCTTCTGGATCGGTGTACTGCACCTTGGTTCATAATAGAAACTATTGGAATCAAGATCGCACTGGATGCCAATAGACTGAGTTTGCGGTTTGTCCAAAATATCAGAACACAAAGAATAGGAAATTTTAGATGTTACCTGTTCAAAGGTGAAACTGATAATGAACCAAATTGTCAGAGTGCACACCTTATATAATATTGCAGGCGGTGCACTCTATCAATAAAATTACTGAACTCCTTTCACCATGCTCATCAGAGGTGTGTACTCCATCACATGATCGCTAATTGAAATGCAATAGGCGGAAGTATTTGCAGGTACTGCACTATCAAATTCCATTTCAATACAAACATCTGTCGATGATTTCAAATGAGTCACTTGGTGTGAAGAGTCCACAACAACCAGCAGTGTTGGATCACAAAACGTTTTAAAGTCAATTTCTGTTCCGAGTTTGCTATTGATTGAATGATTATAATATGAGGGCGCGAAATCCAAAAACATCCGGTATAATAGTTCCTTTTTACCTAGCAGATTTTCATATGAATAATACTCGCTGTTCAAATATACTTCAACATTGTAAATACCACAGCTATCGAAATTAGATATTGATTTTTCAATTTTATTCTTACGATCAGTTCGAAATGCAATTATAACGTATTTTGGACTATCAAAAATCAATGTGGTGCGAACTGCCCAAGAATGGTTGAGTGAATTTTGAAAATTTCGTAATTCACAAATTTCCCAATGCCAGAAACCTAATTTCAGTGGAGTGTCAGCATCGAGCAGTCTCAAAAATTTCAGTCTTACGTGATCTTCTAAAGTTATGTAGGGCATTCTCCATTGCAGTCGCGGACTCAACACAATTTAGGTCTGTCGGTGACCTCAATAAGACGAGTTCCTGTTTCAAATTTAAAATTATTCTTTGAAAATCTTCAAAAAACGGGAGGATTAATTTCAGCGGTTCACAGAAAGTGAATTTATTATCCGTTAGCTCATATCCTGCTCTGTCAAAACCAGCCAAGTGATATGTGTTCTTATCGAGCGTATTCCTCACTAGTATAGCTTTGATTGTGGATGTTATACCAATCAATCTTGATTTGGAAATTTGCTGACCTGCTAATTCATATCGCATTTTGTCAAAAAGGCTGCCGATTACGTAACTGCTTAATTTATAGTCTGCCACAACTGGTGCATCAGCCGGGTCTGTTCCCAGTTTTGTACAGTTAACTGTTCCCTTGATAAATATAAATGATTTGCAAGGTAGAGAATAGACATCTAAAGAATTTATGCCAATATGTGCCTCATCAGAATTTTTTATTTCCTGTCCCAAATAAACTGTATGAGTGTGAAATTGGAATTTGGTTATATCATTATAAAACTGAAGGTCTGTCTCCACGTCCAGAATTTCACTAATTGTGGCCGCTCCTCCTAACATTCCGCCAATCAACTATAAAACCTAACTTTTCTAATATTCTCGCACTTTTAGCCGACAAAGCACGTTTGTTTTTAGGTGTTGACGCTCTCACGTTCGTCTCTCTGATGACATTGTGTGTACACATCTTATTTGGACGTGGATTGAAAACAAGATGACCCATTACGTTTACTTTTGTTTTTCACGTATGTGCAACCTAATTGTAATTGTATCTCCACGGAAATCAATAAACGATCCGTTCTGGTCTGTTACCTTTACATTAATGTTTGAATTTGATGCATATTCAAAGGTACATAAATAATCGGGGATGGTACTTCGTTTATCAAATAGCCGCTAGGAACCTTTGGCAAAAATTTGTAAATCATATGTTTTTGTTTTCCATCAGAGTAACTACCACATGCTAAATTACACTTGAGTACAATACTACCAATGCTTGTTATGTTAACCAAATGCTGAGAATAATGCCATTTATTTGGTTGCAAAACAACATTATCAAAACCAAGTATCTTACCAATTGAATCAGTACATGTTAAATCAATGGCTTTATCAGAATGAATTTCTATCTTCATAGTATTTGCGTTTGCATGTTTAATAAGTTTATTCTTCTTCTTCTCATCAATATTCAATTTATCCTTTGAAGATTCTATAATATCCTCAACTTCATATGCCCCCGTATCCAGCTCAATTAATCTATCACCATATTTGAAGCTGGAATTTGTTCCTTTGTTAACGTTTGCAATACTATTGTAGCTACAAAAATTAATCAATCCAATTTCCCATTCACAATTTTTATCCAATTCTATAATTTCTTGTAAATGTTCGTAGAGGTTACTTGTATTAGATCTTAATGTAATAACAACCATCTTGTAATGTGTGTGTGTGTGTTCAGCACAAACACTTAATTACAACTGATTTGCAAGAAACAATAATGTAAGATGACCACAAAAATCACTATTTAATGGTTGCATGTGCTCTACATTATAAAATATATTTACTCCAATTTCTTTTCCCAATATTTGTCCAATTCGTATGGTGGTTGTAAATTTCCAATTGGATCAAAATACCAAACATTGGAGCCGACTTTTTTATATGCAACCCAATGTGTACCATCCTCGCTTTTCCTTGCTAAATTCACAATGGCATTCTCGTTTTTTAGAATTTTTTTTGGTAATGCATCTAGCATATATATACCTCTCAGCCGAATCTGTAATAATTTTGACCAATCAATCAAATCATAATTACTCAATTCTCCTTCAATATTCATGTCTTCTTCTTCTTCTTCTTCTTCCTACTTTTCTTTGTTGTTCTACGTTTCTTAACTTGTTTTTGAGGGAATAAACTCACTCAATATGATGATGGTGATGATGGTGGTGGTGGTGAAGAGGGTGGGATAAAAACTCTCCCACGACTAATACCAGGAAAAGGTTTCAAAAAATACCCTTTTCCTGTAATATGCTCTTTCAACTGAGCTATAGCTTTGCGTCTAATATCATTACTATAACTTCTCCTCTCATTCTTCCACTTCTTCTTCTTCTTTCTCAAAGACCCACCAAACACTGCTTTAGCTTTCATGACGTTTGTAACAAGATAGCTAAGTGCTTTCTCGGCAGTAGGTGTTTGTGGATTTTTGAAAATGTCCCACGCTGCGTTCGCTAGAGCCCTGTCAGCTACCGCTGGTCTATGTTAGAGTTTTATTATCACTATTTTGCATATACGCTATATCATGTACCTTACAGGCTCTATCTAATGAATTTATACATTGATCACCTCTCTTTAACCTTTCATTAACCTTTGTGCCCGGGCCACACCACTGGTATCCGGGAATATGAATTTCATCTTGCAGATTGTCAATTAGCTTATTTAGAATAGTTGATGTGGCATTACCTGCCAAACCTGACACACCCTTAAAAACTTTTGCCGCTGAACTCAAGATTCCTTTACCTCGTTTCCTCGAACTTTGCTTTCTCCTACATACCATTTTCTTACCTTTCAACTCAATGGTTGAACATTAACTGATGTTAATTAATTAATTAATCATTACACCAACTTAATCAAAAGAAGATTGAATTGGTTTAATTTTCAATTGAGTTGGAAATGAATTCACACCATGTATCAGATTGCTATGATACATTGCTTGAATGATAGGAATATTATTTCAAATAACAAATCTGAAAAGGTGAATGCAATTTGAAAAGGGGGGAAATGATCTCGTCGCACCCACCCATATCTGCAGGAACACGTGCCAAAACAGATGTGGGAGGGAGCAATGCATCAACTCACTGAAGCCACCGCTTGGCTGTATGGCTGTGTGTGTGTGTGTGTGTGTCTGTGTCTGTGTAGTAGTGAAGACTACTGAGCATGCTCACAACAAACTATAATAGGGGTTCTCACCTTATTTACTTATCATTCACAACAGAGTGTAAGCAGGTGAAAGGTGAACCATTCTTCTTCTGTGTTTCTACTATTCATTGTGAACTTATCAACAACAGGTAAGAATTGAAAACAATTTTTATAAGAACAATATTACAATTTATTCACTACTAATACTACTTTCACACATACATACATCTATACAATTTGTATCACATAAGTTGACGAATTGTATAGATATAAAAATTGTTAATGCTTAAAAATTTTTATATCGGTCCAATTCCCGAACTTATGTGTTACCATCATTACAAAATTTTTACAATTAGCATTGAATTGCTCTATTTTCTCCGTGGTAATGCAGGAAGCAAATCGTTGCGGTGAATATACCTCACACAAAGATTTGGTTGCTGCATTGCTAATTTTTAAAATAACCCGCCGCCCATTTACATTCGTTTGCTCCCTCGCTGCAATAATGGGGTAGGGAGTGTGCTCCTTCAATTCCCTCAGTGGGACCCAGGGTTTGGCTACAGGCTGGTTGATTAGTTGCACAAAGTCCAACTCATCCCCCGCTCGCGGCACCTCCTCTAGTAGTGGAACCATGGAGAAGTTGTCCTCCATTCCAGCACGTTTCTGTTGAAAAATATTTGATAAGTGTCTTATTTGTTTCAGATTATCATCAAATCAGATTCGACAAATCATACTAGAGAACTTGATCAATAGATTCACTACACAATCTCTACATCAGATTATCAACAGATTATTGTCATAATCTCAACTTGACATCATCAGATTGACAAGACATTCTCTACATAAAGTGAGTAATATTAGTTATTGAAATAATATTTCCTTGCTATCGACAAATTTATGCATGATTGATTACTTTAAACAATAATAATATCTCATAATTCAATTTCTAATCAGTTCAAATAATATTTCCTTGTTATCGAATAATTGATGCATGATTGATTACTATTTAATAATATCTCATAATTCAATTTCCAATTGGTTCAAATAATATTTCCTTGTTATCGAATAATTGATTCATGATCGTTCTAATCAGTTCAAATAATATTTCCTTGCTATCGAATAATTGATGCATGATCGAATACTTAAAACAATAATTCAATTTCTAATCAGTTCAATTTATAATATTTCCTTGCCATCGAATAATTTATGCATGATCGATTACTTTAATCAATAATTCAATTTCTAATCAGTTCAAATAATATTTCCTTGCTATCAAATAATTGATGCATGATCGAATACTTTAAACAATAATTCAATTTCTAATTGGTTCAAATAATATTTCCTTGCTATTGAATAATTTATGCATGATCGATTACTTTAAACACCAATATCTCATAATTCAATTTCTAATCAGTTCAAATAATATTTCCTTGCTATCAAATGATAATAATCAAAGGCTTGTATGTGTACAGATTTTTCTTTTTTTTTTAACAATCGATCATGGAAAATATCTGTACACATACAAGTTAATAATATTTGTTTAAACTAACCTTTGTTTGTGAGTAGATTGTCTCCTCGTCCTCTTCCCCACTAACTTCAGCCTCCTCAAACGTTAACTTCCTCTTCCCCTGCTTCTGCTTGATCTTGTTTGACAGGGTAGCTAGCACTGCTCGCCGCAGTGCCCAGGTAGCAGCTGGAGCTAGATGTTGAAGAGGACTGTCCCCCAGAACAATCTCGCCCGGCAATGGTGGTTCCACGCTGAGCGGTGAGGGCACGGGTCCAGGAGCAGACGACTTAGCAGCAAGGGCAGCTTTCTGCTGCCAGTAGTTGAGGATGCATTGGTGAGCTGGTGGGCTATCTGGTAAGATGAACAATGGAGAAGATGATGGAGAACTCATCTCGTACAATGTGTGAAGTATACTCAAATCTGACTCTGATGTAAATGACCATTTTCCTCTCATTACTTCTGTTTATATACCATGCGTTTCTCTCTCTGTTCCAGACTCGTGCGAGTGAGAGCCACACGTGCTACAACAAAAAATTCAAATTTCTCCCCTAGCCACGGAACAACACGTGCTCCCACATCGTTATCAACATCATTCAGATTTGTAAGTATTCTCTCCTATCATGAAAAACCGTTACAATCACTCAAACATTCTATATTTTCAAATAGCATCCTCGCATGAGCGACATGTGTTAGAAGACGAAAAAAAAAATTCTCCTCTAGAACTCAGCATGGGACGGTGTCTGCTGAGTGACAGCCACACCTGCTAGAAGGTGGAAAAAAAAAATTCTTCTCTACGTCTCAACATAGGGCTCACTCAGACATTCTATATTTTTGGATACCATCCCGCCTCTCATGATGCTTATTGATTTCTAGTATTATCAGTTATTGAATATTTCATTGTTTTCACAGCATTTTCTCACCTCACAACTCGGCTTCCAACCTCATAACCAGTTGAGCTCTCGTCGAGGCAACATAGCTGAGAGGTCAGCACACAGTCCGAAAAAAAAGCATACTCGGTATCTACACCTGTGCATCTACAGTCAAGGAGATACCTGTCATTCACGCAGCATCAACCAACACATGTAAGTACATTTTTACTTCAATTTTATCCTCTGAGGAGAGGAGAATTGTCATCGGAGGACAATTTTTGTTCTCGGAGTACAATTTTTGTCCTCAGAGGGGAGGACTTTTGTCATCGGAGGACAGTTTTTGTTCTCGGAGAAGAGGATTTTTGTCATCGGAGGACAGTTTTTGTCCTCGGAGGGGAGGATTTTTGTCCTTGGTGGACAAAAAACCTTCTACAGTATACTGCATGCATGCGATTTTAGCTCATCTTTACGATGTGGTATATCTGGATAATCCTCTCCTCGCACTTCTTTCTCGCACTCTTCATATAAACAAAATGGTAAATGTATTACTTTTTCAAATTGATTTTCGATAATATATTTGCAATAGACACATTGCAGATAGTATGGATTTTTTTGTAAGAAATAACCATTTCTCGCAAAATTCTCTGCTTTATCAGATAATGATTTACAATAGTGACAATGTAGATGATGCTTTTCAAAATACTCTCCTTGAATGAATGAATCTTCTACACGATTGAAAGTTAAATATCTTTCTTCATATTGCCATAGAATATTGTCACGATGTATATCGTAACTAGAGAAAGGAATTGAATTTAGGGCTCATTTATTCGACGCTCGGCTATCTTTCATAGAATCTGAGGGGTCAACGTTCAAGCCAGCCACTGGCCTACCGCTCAGCGATGCTGCGCATCCTCTCTCCCCTCCCTCTCGGTCACTGAGGGAGGCTCGAGAAAGGCCAGCAGGAGGCAGTCGAGTTCGGAGAGCCAAGTCGAGCGGTCGAGAGAGGTGAGAAGGAAGCAGCGAGCAGCTAGCAACGTCACAGTACGCCTTGTACTAAGTGAACTCCGATTTCTTCAGCGACCGGGAGTTGTGTCGAGGCTAAAGTCGATTAGCCTCTCACACAGTGAACTCCGCTGCTCTACACTTGTTTGGGCGAGTGTTGAACGACATTTAACCTGTTTAGACGACGGGTTGCCAGTTTCGACCAACGACAACACGTCAGGTTTGGTCGAAACCTGATTCCCCAATGGTAGGCCACCAGTGGGACATCAAGGCGAGAAAGGACATCTGGGAAGGTGTGGAAAAGCCTTTCCTGCAACTCCGCGGCCGATCCGGACCCCAGGAGGACAGCTGGTGCCCGGCAAGTAGGACTTAGGAAAGTCCAGAGTGCTGGCCGCCGCAGCGCACTAATCCAGTGCGGGATCGTGAAAGGACATCTAGGAAGGTGTGGAAAAACCTTTCCCGCAACTCCGCGGCCGATCCGGACCCCAGGAGGACAGCTGGTGCCCGGCAAGTGGGACTTAGGAAAGTCCAGAGTGCTGGCCGCCGCAGCGCACTAATCCAGTGCGGGATCGCAAGAGGACATCTGGGAAGGTGTGGAAAAACCTTTCCCGCAACTCCTCGGCCGATCCGGACCCCAGGAGGACAGCTGGTGCCCGGCAAGTGGGACTTAGGAAAGTCCAGAGTGCTGGCCGCCGCAGCGCACTAATCCAGTGCGGGATCGAGAAAGGACATCTAGGAAGGTGTGGAAAAACCTTTCCCGCAACTCCGCGGCCGATCCGGACCCCAGGAGGACAGCTGGTGCCCGGCAAGTGGGACTTAGGGAAGTCCAGAGCGCGAGCCACCGCAGCGCACTGATCCAGTGCGGAACCGAAAGAGGACCTCTGGGAAGGCCAGGGAAGGCCTTTACCAGAGCTCCGCATCCAACCAGAACCCCGGGAAGACACCCGGTGCCCAAGGACTAAGACTTAGTCCCGACACGAAGCCTTTTCTCACGACTAACACCGCAAGGTTCCTGTTCCCTTCTTTCCGCGACCTACCCTGTTTGGCAGTGCGAAAGCACGGCCCCTCTTTCCTAAAAGAGGGAAACATTTCTCCAAAGCACTCAAAACCCTGTTTCAACCCCCAACCCGAACGAGGGTGGTTGACGGACGCCCCACCAAGACTCGCGTCCCCTGCTGCGGCCCACCCCAGTCGCCGACTGAGTTTAGCCGGCCCAGAGCGACACTGGGAACTCTGATAGAGAAAGGTGTGGGCAAAAATCTACTCAGAAGATTGGCACACGAACGTGGGGCCCAAGGCAGGAGGAGAAAAGCAGCAATGAGTGCAGAGGAGAAATGTTGTCGCGCCGGAGAAGACCAAGAGGCGCGAGAGGATAGCAGCAATCCAGGAGTGTCCTGGATTTACAAACTCCACCGGAATGAAGCAGTGGATCTAGCAGCATCAGCAGGGCTACCTACAACAGGTACCATGGCAGAGCTCAGGAGAGCTCTTGTCGAAAACCACCGGAGGACAATGGTGGAGGCCGCCGGTCTAAACAGGATCGGTGGCGGAGCTGGCACAGGTCAGGAAGAGGAAGGAGCTGCAGCTTTGTGGCCACCAGTCACGGAGGCCACTGCATGTTCCAGACTGGAAGAAATACCCAAGGAGACGTCTCCAGAGTTTGATGGAGACTCCAGCAACTCCTGGGTGTACAGAGTGCACGATCAGGGCTTGATTGATCTACTACTCGACTCAGTGCTGACAGATGGCACAAGTACGAGCCTGAGGAGGGCTCTACTGGAGCAACAACAGCGGATTGTTGCGATGCTCCCCGTTCTGGATAATGGGGAGGAGGCGCTTCGCCAAGGAGCGCGAAGGCCAACACCAGTTAGCGAGGAGGCAGAGCCTGCGCTGGTGAGGCCGGAGATGCCGGAGAGGCATAATAACATGCCTAGGCATGTATTGAGGTCACCTACCAGGTCAGCGGTCCCTGCTACATCCTGTATGGACCCGGGTGCCATGTGTGACAAGGTTCGAGGGTGGCGGCTCTCATATGATGGGAGTGGAGATGCTCCAAGTTTTATGGAGCGGCTCGAGGAGCTGCAACAAGCATATGGCTTGTCTGGCAGACAGTTATTTCCAGCGCTACCTGAAATGTTAGCGGGGGAATGCTCCTTATGGATGAGGAATAGGAGAGAACAGTGGAGACACTGGGACGATTTCCTGAGAGACTTTCGGTCTCGTTACTATCCACCTACTTATGTGGAGGATCTTGAGAATGAAATTCTCGACAGGCGGCAGAAAGAAGGCGAGCTCATAGACGACTATGTTGAGGAGCTGCTAACGCTGATGAGAAGAAGAGGTGGTTTTTCAGAGAGTAGCCAGGTACAGAGATTGTACAAAAATCTCTTACCACGCTACAAGCTCTACATCAGGGAGGCTGAAGTGTACACCACCGACGACTTGCTACACTTAGCGAGGCAATACGAACAAATTAAATTCGAGGAGAAGAGTGCTCAACAGAGACAACGAGCTGTGAAGCAGGAGGAGGTGAGGAAGCAGACCAAGCCTCGACAGGAGGCGACTACTACACAGCGCCGGAGTGAACAGCCTACAGGAGGACCCTTGTGTTGGCAGTGCAAGAAGGTGGGACACTGGAAATCAGAGTGTCCGGAGGTTTCACTCTGCTCAGAGTGCGGGAAGCCATGACCAAATTGTTCCTGTGAGAGAGAGCAGAAGAAGACTTCTGATAAAACAGCTGTGGTTAAAACGAGGCTTCAAATCCAGCTAGAGCCGGAGCTCCAGGATGACAGCCGTCTCTTCACTACGGTGGAAATAGGAGACAGACAGTATAGAGCTCTTCTCGACACCGGAGCAGAGTCCAACTATATTAGCTCTAAAGCTTTTAATAGTTTGGAAGCAGTGGAACGAGAGCCTGTGCAGCGCGGCGCTGTTATGGCTAACGGAGCGGCTGCACGTCTGCGAGGTGGTGTTATAACCAACCTGAAAATCGGCCGAAAATCCCTATCAACGACACTCACAATAATGGATGGGCTTTGTCCAGATATTCTGCTTGGTATGGAGTTTCTCCATGAGCACCGGGTGAAAATAGACCCCAATTCCCGGTCAGTGGAATGGGATCCTCATCTCGTCAAAGAGCACATTGGAGATGATATTTCCACTCCAAAAGTGGGAAAAGGAGCTGTCAACTCGAGGCTGGCTACTGTTAAAACCCAGCCTGACATATGGAGGTCGAGGAAGCCACCTGGAATTATTCCTGTGAAGAAGCAGGAGAAGAAGAAATTTCCTCAAGTCCAGAAGCACGTAGGTGCTGTGTGGAAGGCTGGAAAAGAGGAATTTATTTCTCAGAAAATTTCTCCAGCCCGTGGAAAGTTCATTTGCTGGCACTGTAAACGAGCTGGGCACTGGAGGTTCAACTGTCCGGAAAAGCTGTACCGGAGGCGGAAGAAGGAGGATAATTTTCAGCAAGGAGCTGGAAATAATCTTCGAGCAGTGCAGTCTAGAAGACTGCCGGTGCTGGAAACTACACAGGAATTAGTTTTTGATATTGGAGATGAGAATTATAATGCCAACTGGTATTATAATTGGAAAAGGAGGACAAGGAAGGTGAACCCTGGACAGCTACTCTACAGGAAGGAGTGTCACCTGTCCTCGGGTGCTAATCAGCTTGCCGCGAAGTTAGCGCCAGAATTTTCTGGCCCATATGAGGTCGAGGAAATGTTGAGTGCCGGTAAGAGGTTTACTGTGCACGAGAAGGGCACCAAGCTCCAGCCACACCTGCCCGAAGATGAGGGAGAGGATGGTGATGGAGCAGTTGCGGAAAAGGTGGACGGAATTCGAGCGGATGGACAGCAGGGGTCCAAGCGAGTCTATAGAGGGTCGCTGCCTATCCGGAGGATGGGATACCAGAGAGGTGTCACGCGCCGCCAATAAGGAGGTAAGAGGCGAGAAGGGGTGAATATCGTAAGAGTTCAATCATATCACAGCTTTAGAGCTATTTTTGATTCATAAATTATCCCATTTAAAATGAGGAAATTAAATTTTGTTGTCAAAGACAAAATTGCATAGAAATTGAAGAAAATTAATTCAGAATTATTAGCATGAATTCATTAGCCGAATTTTGAAAATTAATAGCATTAGCACGATTCCGAAAATAATGGAAATATTAAAAGGCCGACATATTATTGTTATTGAAAGAAATTGGTCAATAGTTTTTTAAAAGGAAACAGCATATTCCGTTTAATTTTTCTCATGGAATAGAGTTCTACTTAAACTAAATGGCAACTCAACCATTACAGTTTAATTATTATAATCAGTCATAAGCACTGGCTGAATTAGATGGAAGAAATTATTATTGTCAAATTAATGCATTTCTTTTGATCTGAAGGCAATCCCAATAATTTCAGTTTGAAATTTATTTACAATATTATGATGTGACCAAGCAAGGGTAATCAAGAAAATTTTCTACAGTCTATGACTAGCTAATAACAGCCAAAGTCGATTCCAACTAGAATAAATTTTCTTGACCGGTATATTACCGATATTGTTGTAACCAGGTACAGGTTAAAAAACAAAACTTGCAGTAGCTTGTTTTCTACTTGCCATAAATAGTTGATGGCGAAATGAGTGGATAGAGAATATTAGAAAATATTATGGATCAGGATGATCAGAATAATATTTTAACCATGAGGTAATGGTTATAATGATTGAAATCATTTAATGAAGCTGGTGGTAATTGCTTTAATCCGTGTAAAGTGTTTCGGTGCAGTTAATTAACAGACGTTATTATACTGTGGGATAAAAGTGAATTACGTTGCAATTAATTATTCATGTGGAATGAATAAATTGCGTTTGATTGTGAGTCGAGATGTACTACAATCGGGGGTTATTAGCTTCAGATTATGATTTAAATTTTCTAATATTCAACTTGAAAATAAAGTCGGAGGACTTACTATAAATTGGAATAAAATAATTATTATTTCTATTAGAATTAATTCTATGTTGGATCGAGAAGTTACTTGTGCTGTGCAGATAAGATAAACATTATCTCAACTGGCTAACTGCTATCGCCAAGCTTCTAGTCTGTGGAAGAGAATTACTTCTCCTTTTCAATAACAATTTATAAAATAGAATTCATGTGAATTCTAGTTTTTCCAGATATTCTACTGTTATTGAGTCAGTCTGTGTTAGATCATGCTATTGTTAGTTTGGAATTAGATCACGTCTTGAGAGTGAATCTAATTCTTACTCAGCCTACCATCATGAGATATTATTGACGGTGTATTGATTCATTCAATAATTATTATTTGTGCTAATTGTTGTGATTATTTTCCAGAAAATCAATATTTACTGAGTGTGAATTAATTAACAGCTGTTGTGTCATTATACACACCTTGTGTGAGTAATTACTTTGAAAAAGTAAATTAAGATTTATTTCGGGGTGAAATAAGTCTTGAAGTGAGAAAGAGAGACTGAGCAATAAATGTTCACTGATTGTGAATTAATTAGCAGATGTTATCTGTTATAATAAACACACTGTCATTTATATCCAATGGATGGTTACTTTGCATAAGTAAATCATGTGATTGATTTCATTATTGAAATGAACAGTGAGAAGTGGAATATTGAGTTGGAATTTATAGTTCCGATTTTATTATTGTGATATAGTGAGAAGGCTGAGATCCTCATAACAGATCGAAAATGAATTATTTCGACCACATTTAATTGTGATATAAAATCGAAATATGTGGTGTAACATCACAACTAGTGGCTTCATGTCGACCATATAGTTCAGTATTCCTCATCATATTATCATCTCTCATATTTTATTGTGAACAATAAGTTGCTGATACACTGAAATAACTGAGAGTATCCATCACTCTGACACTTGGTGATTTTCCTTGACTCCAATTCGCCTCTATCAACTTCTGCCTCCTGTGAAGTGGTACATTGTTGTGTATCACGTTTCTTCTTGAGGATGGGGACTGCAACTTGAGTCTACTTCCTCGACGAGCTCCTGGAATTATTGGAGCTGTATCTCAGCTGACTATTGTTGAGACCACAACGAGTTCCTGGTCGTGTTGGGGATTCATCCCAGCTGTCTGATGCTGGAAGTTGTGGCAGTGCGAAAGCACGGCCATGCAGGGCGAAAGCCCGGCACATGCAGTGCGCAAGCACGGCGAAGCAAGGCAGTGTGAAAACACGGCCATGCAGGGCGAAAGCCCGGCACATGCAGTGCGCAAGCACGGCGAAGCAAGGCAGTGTGAGAACACGGCCATGCAGGGCGAAAGCCCGGCACAAGCAGTGCGCAAGCACGGCGAAGCAAGGCAGTGTGAGAACACGGCCATGCAGGGCGAAAGCCTGGCACATGCAGTGCGCAAGCACGGCGAAGCAAGGCAGTGTGAGAACACAGCCATGCAGGGCGAAAGCCCGGCACATGCAGTGCGCAAGCACGGCGAAGCAAGGCAGTGTGAAAACACGGCCATGCAGGGCGAAAGCCCGGCACATGCAGTGCGCAAGCACGGCGAAGCAAGGCAGTGTGAAAACACGGCCATGCAGGGCGAAAGCCCGGCACATGCAGTGCGGAAGCACGGCGTTCCTTTTGCAGTGCGAAAGCACCGCGTCCTTATTTTTGCAGTGCGAGAGCACGGCGACTCATTGCAGTGCGGAAGCACGGCGTTTCCCTTGCAATGTTATTTAGGTTCTCGGAACCTGTCTGAGGTGTTGTTCACCTCGTTTTTTTTGTGTTACCCGCCCCTCCTGGCAGTGCGAGAGCACCGCGACTCTCATCTGCAGTGCGGAAGCATGGCGTTCCTTTTGCAGTGCGAAAGCACGGCGCTTCTTGCAGTGCGAAAGCACGGCGTTCCTTTTGCAGTGCGAAAGCACGGCGCTTCTTGCAGTGCGAAAGCATGGCGTTCCTGGCAGTGCGGAAGCACGGCGCCCCGGGCAGTGCAAAAGCACGGCATTCCTTTTGCAGTGCGAAAGCACCGCGTCCTTATTTTTGCAGTGCGAAAGCACGGCGCTTCTTGCAGTGCGAAAGCATGGCGTCCCCCATCGCAGTGCGCAAGCACGGCATGCAGGGCGAAAGCCCGGCCCGCAGGGCGAAAGCCCGGCAAAGGTAGTGCGCGAGCTTGACCAAGGCAGTGTGGGAACACTGCAGCCAGATTGCGAGCTCGTCCGAACGTCATGCGCAAGCATGACACATCGGTCAGTGAGTGTCTGGATTGTCATTACGCGGACGCACACCTTCGCGGTGTGGGAACACCGCGGCAGTGTGAAAACACGGCACGCAGTGCGCAAGCACGGCATGCAGGGCGAAAGCCCGGCGATTTGTTTCTGTGTTTGTGTGTTTCTGTGTTTTTGTGTTTCTGTGTTTTTGTGTTTTTTGTGTTTTTGTGTTTTTTGTGTTTTTTGTGTGTTTTGTGTGCCCTGTGTTGTCCCTCCTGGCAGTGCGAGAGCACCGCGACTCTTACCTGCAGTGCGGAAGCACGGCGTCCTTTTGCAGTGTGAAAACACGGCGACTCGGCAGTGCGAAAGCACGGCGTCCATTTATGTACAGTGCGAAGCACGACACTTCCCGGCAGTGTCCTGCAAGTGTGACACGGCGCTCCCCGGCAGTGCGAAAGCACGGCGCTCTCACCTGCAGTGCGGAAGCACGGCGTCCTGGGCAGTGCGGAAGCACGGAGACTCGGCAGTGCGAAAGCACCGCGTCCTTTTTTTTGCAGTGCGAGAGCACGGCGACTCATTGCAGTGCGGAAGCACGGCGTTTCCTTTGCAATGCTACTTAGGTTCTCAGAACCTGTCTGAGGTGTTGTTCACCTCGTTTTTTGTGTTACCCGCCCCTCCTGGCAGTGCGAGAGCACCGCGACTCTCATCTGCAGTGCGGAAGCACGGCGTCCTCGGCAGTGTGGAAACATGGCAACTCTGCAGTGCGGGAGCACGGCGTCCTTTTCGCGATGCGAAAGCATGGCGTTCCTGGCAGTGCGGAAGCACGGCGCCCCGGGCAGTGCGAAAGCACGGCATTCCTTTTGCAGTGCGAAAGCACCGCATCCTTATTTTTGCAGTGCGAAAGCACGGCGCTTTTTGCAGTGCGAAAGCACGGCGTCCCCCATCGCAGTGCGGAAGCACGGCGGTCTCTTGCAGTGTGCAAACACGGCGTCCCCCATTGCAGTGCGGAAGCACGGCGGTCCCTTGCAGTGCGAAAGCACGGCGCTTCATGCAGTGCGAAAGCACGGCGTCCCCCATCGCAGTGCGGAAGCACGGCGGCCTCTTGCAGTATGCAAACACGGCGTTCCCCATTGCAGTGCGGAAGCACGGCGGTCCTTTGCAGTGCGAAAGCACGGCCCTTCTTGCAGTGTGAAAGCACGGCGTCCCCCATCGCAGTGCGGAAGCACGGCGGTCCCTTGCAGTGCGAAAGCACGGCGTCCCCATTGCAGTGCGGAAGCACGGCGGTCCCTTTGCAATGCTACTTAGGTTCTCAGAACCTGTCTGAGGTGTTGTTCACCTCGTTTTTTGTGTTACCCGCCCCTCCTGGCAGTGCGAGAGCACCGCGACTCTCATCTGCAGTGCGGAAGCACGGCGTCCTCGGCAGTGTGGAAACATGGCAACTCTGCAGTGCGGGAGCACGGCGTCCTTTTCGCGATGCGAAAGCATGGCGTTCCTGGCAGTGCGGAAGCACGGCGCCCCGGGCAGTGCGAAAGCACGGCATTCCTTTTGCAGTGCGAAAGCACCGCATCCTTATTTTTGCAGTGCGAAAGCACGGCGCTTTTTGCAGTGCGAAAGCACGGCGTCCCCCATCGCAGTGCGGAAGCACGGCGGTCTCTTGCAGTGTGCAAACACGGCGTCCCCCATTGCAGTGCGGAAGCACGGCGGTCCCTTGCAGTGCGAAAGCACGGCGCTTCATGCAGTGCGAAAGCACGGCGTCCCCCATCGCAGTGCGGAAGCACGGCGGCCTCTTGCAGTATGCAAACACGGCGTTCCCCATTGCAGTGCGGAAGCACGGCGGTCCTTTGCAGTGCGAAAGCACGGCCCTTCTTGCAGTGTGAAAGCACGGCGTCCCCCATCGCAGTGCGGAAGCAAGGTGGTCTCTTGCAGTGTGCGAACACGGCGTCTCAACGCAGTGCGAAAGCACGGCGCAGATCTTCAAGATCTTCTCTGAAGCTAGGCCTAGGATCTGGCCTGGTAGCTTGCTCATTTCTTCGGATGGTGCCGACGCATCACCACCGGTTGGCGAGGAACCAACCTGGCGCCCAGTTTATGTTCGGTCTATGTTGACCGGCGGAGAGGCGGCAGAATGTACTCAGGCATTTGGGACATTCTGTCTGCCGTTTACCCCTTCCATCCTCACCCCCCCCTCTCCTCCCCCTCTCTTTTCCCCCCCCCCCTTCCCTTAGTAGGAACAGTGTGTCACGATGTATATCGTAACTAGAGAAAGGAATTGAATTTAGGGCTCATTTATTCGACGCTCGGCTATCTTTCATAGAATCTGAGGGGTCAACGTTCAAGCCAGCCACTGGCCTACCGCTCAGCGATGCTGCGCATCCTCTCTCCCCTCCCTCTCAGTCACTGAGGGAGGCTCGAGAAAGGCCAGCAGGAGGCAGTCGAGTTCGGAGAGCCAAGTCGAGCGGTCGAGAGAGGTGAGAAGGAAGTAGCGAGCAGCTAGCAACATCACAGTACGCCTTGTACTAAGTGAACTCCGATTTCTTCAGCGACCGGGAGTTGTGTCGAGGCTAAAGTCGATTAGCCTCTCACACAGTGAACTCCGCTGCTCTACACTTGTTTGGGCGAGTGTTGAACGACATTTAACCTGTTTAGATGACGGGTTGCCAGTTTCGACCAACGACAACACGTCAGGTTTGGTCGAAACCTGATTCCCCATTGGTAGGCCACCAGTGGGACATCGAGGCGAGAAAGGACATCTGGGAAGGTGTGGAAAAGCCTTTCCCGCAACTCCGCGGCCGATCCGGACCCCAGGAGGACAGCTGGTGCCCGGCAAGTAGGACTTAGGAAAGTCCAGAGTGCTGGCCGCCGCAGCGCACTAATCCAGTGCGGGATCGTGAAAGGACATCTAGGAAGGTGTGGAAAAACCTTTCCCGCAACTCCGCGGCCGATCCGGACCCCAGGAGGACAGCTGGTGCCCGGCAAGTGGGACTTAGGAAAGTCCAGAGTGCTGGCCGCCACAGCGCACTAATCCAGTGCGGGATCGAGAAAGGACATCTAGGAAGGTGTGGAAAAACCTTTCCCGCAACTCCGCGGCCGATCCGGACCCCAGAAGGACAGCTGGTGCCCGGCAAGTGGGACTTAGGGAAGTCCAGAGCGCGAGCCGCCGCAGCGCACTGATCCAGTGCGGAACCGAAAGAGGACCTCTGGGAAGGCCAGGGAAGGCCTTCACCAGAGCTCCGCATCCAACCCGAACCCCGGGAAGACACCCGGTGCCCAAGGACTAAGACTTAGTCTCGACACGAAGCCTTTTCTCACGACTAACACCGCAAGGTTCCTGTTCCCTTCTTTCCGCGACCAACCCTGTTTGGCAGTGCGAAAGCACGGCCCCTCTTTCCTAAAAGAGGGAAACATTTCTCCAAAGCACTCAAAACCCTGTTTCAACCCCCAACCCGAACGAGGGTGGTTGACGGATGCCCCACCAAGACTCGCGTCCCCTGCTGCAGCCCACCCCAGTCGCCGACTGAGTTTAGCCGGCCCAGAGCGACACTGGGAACTCTGATAGAGAAAGGTGTGGGCAAAAATCTACTCAGAATATTATTATCGAAATTCTCCTCTTCAATTGTTATATTATCTTTCCTTCTCAATGCACAGTTCGGACTGTACCTTGCATGTTCTATTGCTGGTATGTCACTTTCTTCCCATTTTCCTGAACAAATTGAACAAAATACACAGCGCACATGTCTGGCACACATGCAAATATAAATCCCTCTTTCACCATGTTTTCCGTGGACAAATGTGGAGAAGATTTCATCCATCTTTTATCAAAAGATAATAATCTTAATCTTCCATGCAACATTATGTGATCTTGAGATATCATTTTCACACAGCCTTCTTCGACCAATGCCAATTCACAACTGATTTAAAAACATGCAGTTGTACTCTATCACTCTAATTCTATGTCATCCTGATCGTTATTCTTTCGTTTTTCAGAATCTACCATCTACATCATGCCGAGGGAAAGAAGAGTACATGGCGTCAATTCTGCAGCGGTCCGCCATCGCATAACCATCAACGATCCCGAGGAAATCAGTATCGAAAACGTGCTCGAGAGATCAAAACAGCGCGTTTTTGAGATAATTAGGGAGCACGCAGCGCGCCATGATGCAAATGTGAAATGGTTCATTGTGTTGAATGTTTTGTTGTATGAAATAGTGGTGATGGATGATGAGGTTAGCGAGACTGTCTCATCTCTAATAAATCTTCATAGTTACTCCAACATAGTGCTAAACGTGCTTGAGAATTATGAAGATTTTAACGATCATTTCATGTTGGCCATAAGAAAAATCCTGTCATCTTTTGACAACTTTGTTCGACATGGCAGCAGTTGGGTTTTGAAGAAAATTGAATCACTGGATGTGAACGTGATTAAATTTAATCCAATATTCACATCCAGTTTCATTCAAACACCCCAGTTTCTTAAAAACAAACATTGCATTATAAATGTCAAAAATCTGTCTGACGAAAAATGCTTTTTATGGTCAGTCCTTGCATTTTCCCATCAGAAACCAAGGAACTCAAACTTGACTGTAAAATATTTGAGCAAGTTTGCTCACACACTTAATACGCGAGGTGTAAATTTTCCGGTGATGACACACGATATTGAGAAATTTGAAATACTGATTCCGGATATTGCAATTCATGTCATTGCGTATGACAACAAAAAGTTTTTCCCCTACCGCACAAGCATTTTCCACACTCGTAAGCACCAAATTAATCTTTTAATGCTGAAAGCTGATGAAGGAAAAACACATTTCTGTTTAATTAATACCATGAACGGGGAAAATGGATTATCGCGTCTTTTCTCTCACCTTTCAAAACACAAGGGTCAAGTACACATTTGTAATTTCTGTTTTCATAGATTTACATCGACCAAATCTAAAAATTGTGATGCAAAAGCAAATTTGATGAAACATGAACAGCTTTGTTCCAAGTTTGAATCACAGCGTGTTTCATATCCTAAACGCGGAGAGACAATTAAATTCAAGAAACTAGGCACTATGTTGAAGAGAAAGTACACCATTTATGCGGATTTAGAAACTGATGTTGTTAATATCGATAATAATGGTGATGATGATGAATCCGATTGGGATGAAATCACTCATAGCTATACAAAGAAAACAGCACAACATATTCCCTGCGGGTATTGTTTTGTTGTTATCGATGTGAACGGGGAAATCGCTTATGGACCTGTACTTCATAGATCGAGTAGTTTAGATGAAAAAATCATGGAGAGATTTCATCAGGAAATTACAGATCTCGGCGACATTTTGTGTGAGGATATGAAACATGAAATTCCGATGCAACATTTATCCAAAAGTCAAGAGCGCGAATTCCAAAATTTGGTAAACTGCGGGCTTTGCGCTGAACCGTTCTTAGACTCCGATATTAAATGTCGTCACCACGTGCATGAAACCTATGTGCCACCCACGTTTCTTGTAATTTATCCGCTTGTACTCCAGAGTACATTTTGTGTTATTTTCACAACTCCTCCAGGTTTGATTCACATTTCATTCTGAAAGCGCTCGGTAAATGCAAAAAAGAAATTTCCTGCATCGCAAATATGTCAGAGAGATTTTTGTCACTTTCAGTAGGCAAAATTAAATTTTTAGATTCCTACAAGTTTATGAGCGAATCCTAGGAAGTATTGGTGCGTAATTTGATGGAAAGTACAGACATGGAAAAGAAGTTTGAACATTTATTTTCAGTGTTTCATCACCCGCCGCGCGAACACGGACAACTCTTGTTGAAAAAAGGAATATATCCTTACTCATACATGAGTTGTCCCAAAAAATTCGCGGAAACATCACTTCCTCCCATCGAATGTTATCATAATGATTTAACTGATACACCTCTGTCTCGCAAAGAATATGAGCATGCGCAAAGAGTGTTCTCAACATTCAAGCTGAAATCGCTCGGTGAATATCACAATTTCTATTTATGTTTGGACGTGATGCTATTAGCGGAAGTTTTTGAATCTACGTGGTCTACGCTTTTTAGCTCATATGGCCTTGATGTCACTCATTTTGTTTCCCTCGCGCACTCTACGTGGAATTGTATGTTGGAACACAATAAAGTTGAACTAGAGTTGATTACTCATCCTGACATGCATCTCATGTTTGAGGCAGGGATGAGGGGCGGGGTGTCATTTATCGGTAAACGTTATTGTGAGGCAAATAACAAACATCTACCCAAGACATACGACCCTTCAAAACCGAGTAATTATCTCCTTTATATCGATGCAAACAGTTTATACTCGGAAGCTGAGCCGAAACTTACCTTTTGGAAATTTCAAACTCCTCTCAGAGAAAGAAATTTCCAAGCTTGATTTTGCAAATTTGGACAGCAATTCAGAAACTGGATATAAAATAGAATGTGATCTCAAGTATCCAAAAGAGTTACATGATAAGCATGCCAGCTTCCCACTCGCGCCTCTCCACCAAACACCCCCGCACGAATTGCTGTCAAACTATCAAACAAATGAGAATGGTCAAACTGGAACCAAAAAGCTCATGAACACACTTTTTGACCATGAAAAGTACATTGTTCACTACCTCAATTTAAAGCTCCACCTTCAGCTCGGATTGCAATTAACAAAAGTACATCGCGTCATTAGCTTTTCCCAATCACCCTGGCTGAAAAGCTACATCGACTTCAATATCCGGAATAGACAGAACACGAAAAATAAATTTGAAATATCCTTCTTTGAGGCCTGTTGTAATTCGATTTTTGGTAAGACTATTCAATCTGTTCGCAAGCATATCAATATTAGAATTATCACGGATGTAAAACAGTTAGATAAGTACATTTCAAATCCGTTATGCAAACGCTGGCAAATGATTAGTCCGAACATGATCGCGGTTTTCTCTAGCAAGTTGGAACTAAGAATGAACAAGCCTGTCTATTCTCGGTTTTCCGTACTGGAGTTGAGTAAATTCCATATGTACGATTTTTTCTATTGTAAATTACAAAAAATATACCGTGGGATCGCGTAGAACTCTGTATGACTGATACTGATAGTTTTATTTTAAACGTAAAAGTGGAAGACGTGTATCAGTTGATTAAAGAAAATTTGAACCTTTTCGACACTAGTGATTACCCTCCTTACCACCCATGCTTTTCCATGGAGAGAAATTAAGTTGTAGGAAAGTTCAAGGATGAGACAGCCTCAAAACCCGTCCATAAATTTGTAGGGCTTCGATCAAAACTTTACTCGTATTGAGTATGTAACGAGAATGAAGAACCTGTAAATAAATGTGTAGCAAAGGGTGTACAGACTGGAGTGAAATGTAGAAAACTTAGTTTAAATTTATATAAGAAATCCTATAAGGAAGTCCTATAATCACACCATGTATCAGATTGAATGTGCAAAAATCTGTTTGAGTCCTTATGACGATAAGAGATATATTGCTGAGAACAGTGTGGACACTTTACCTTTTGGACATTATAGAGTGCCAACAATGCTCTGAACTGATTGCTCAGTATGTCCTGCGACGATCATCCATCATCACTAATTTTGGTTTCGTGTTGTAAATATGAATATTATTAGATCTAAGATAGCGTTAGAACTTCATAGCGTACCACACGTTAACTATCCCACTCGCAAATATGAGTTGAAAAGTGAAAAAGACTTGCTTCAAGCCGATCTCATTGAGATGAGCAGTTTATCATGTTTTAATAAAGGTTATAGGTATATCTTAGCTGTTATTAATTGTTTTTCAAAATTTGCTATTGTGTACCATTAAAAGACAAGTCAAGTCAATCTGTATTTGATGCACTCGAACCAATTATTTCTAAAAATAAGGGAGTTAAGTTGTTTCAATCAGATCAGGGAACAGAATTCTTTAATTCAAAAGTTAAAGCGCTATTAGATAGATACAGTATTAAACATTACCATGTTTTTAGCAATAAGAAAGCTTCCATAGTTGGAAGGTTTAATAGAACAATTAAAGCAAAAATTTATATATATTTAACTGAACGTGGAACCAAAAACTGGATAAGCAATCTAGACAGTTTGATTCGAAATTATAACGCAACAATGCACACTTCAATTAGAATGAAACCTGAAGATGTGAGGAAAAAAGATTGTAATCATGTTTTAATGTCTTTGAATTCTGCATTCAATAGACAATATAAATTGAAAAATTCAAAACCAAAATTTAAGCTAGGAAATGTTGTACGAATCTCAAAGAAAAGGGTTCTTTTTGATGAATCTTATAACATAAATTGGAGTGCAGAGTATTTTGTGATTCATTCTATATTTCCTTCTCAACCTGTAACGTACAGCTTGTGAGATCTAAACGGGGAAGTAATTAGTGGTAGGTTTTATGGAGAAGAAATTAAAAAAACACAATTAAACAAATCGGAGAGACAGGTATATCTGATTGAAAAAATATTAAAGCGAGACAAAAAAGGATTGCTTGTTAAGTGGATTGGATTTTCAACACCTAGTTATATCAGTAGAAGTCAACTATTAGATGAAAAATAATCTATTGTAATATCACATTGTAATACATTCCATTCAGTGTAATATCACATTGTAATACATTCCATTCAGTGTAGATATGACAAAGATTTGGTGTAAATATAATACGTTTTTATCAAAAATGCTTCTCAGTTTCATTTCAACCTGTAGTTTCATTTTCGTAATTTGCTAAGGCTTAGATAAGGGGGAGCAACAGACGCATTCTCGTAAGAGGGTGCGGGAGAGAGAGGGAACGATATATTGAAGTGAGAAACTTCTATCAGTGCATTGCTGTGAAAGGGGAGAGCGACAGCGAGCACCTGTTGACAGCATTCGGTGTCATAAGCCATACATACTCAGACACCCATGTGGTGGCTGGCGCACAGCCTCCTCCTTGATACTTATGAAAAATGATTAGTTCCTTATCAGATCACATGCTGTACACGTGTCTAACATGGTAATATCCCGATAGTTATTTCGACAATGTTATAAGACAAAAAGAATGCCAACATGGTGTAAAAATGGTAAGTTGTTACCTCATAATGCAAGGATCCTTATAATAGGCTCTTCAGGCTGTGGTAAGACCAATTTGCTATTTTATTTAATTTTTTCAAAGAATGGGTTAAGATTTTAAACTATATACTTGCATACTAAAAGCGAGTATCAAGATAAGTACTTGTTTTTGAGAACAGCCTTTTCAAAAATGAAGGATATTGAATCTCATATAAACAACAATTCTGAATCTATACCTCATCCAAACAAAATATCAGAATATTCTTTAGTTCTATTTGACGATTTACAACTTAATCATGTACCTCAAATAAGAGAATATTCTACTATGGGCCAACATCGTAATATTGATACGGCATATTAATTCAGAGTTATGGAGCGACACAGGAACATTTCACTAGGGACAATGCAAATATGATTATAATCTCCAAGATAGATTTATTGAGTCTCAAATTAATTCACATAAATCATGTTGGAGGAGATATTCTTATAGAGATTTCAGTAAACTTTGCATAAAGTTTGGAATCGTAAACCTCATAATTTTGTAACTATTATGACCGAGTGTGGAATTAATAGCGGCAAGTACCGATAGTCCAGGCGCTGGCTTACATTGAGCATACATGAGAGAGGCAGAGAATTTGACTTCGGATTATTGTTAGGGGGTCTTTAGTGTATATGAAACTCGATGTCGTCACATCCCAGGGTGGTCGTCAGCTTGGGGGGGAGGGAGGTAAGTTTGTAAAAAACGTGCGTTTATAAAATCGCCTGTCCTGCAGTTAATATTCATAGTATAGCTTTTAATTTTTCCTCAATATCATGTTTTTCCGTAAAAAATAAAATATCTCGAAAAATGTATTTTTTTATTATGGACCTTTTGTTATTTCTCGAATATTCAAGTAATTAGCCGACTTAGAGGAAAAGGCTCCCAATAAACAATATAGGCTGTTTCTTGCTGAATCCAATGATATATATAGTTTGGGGGTTACGATCATAGATGCGGCGGTGGGAGGAGGATAAGTAGCACTGTTATGCTGCGGCGCCATCCTCCCCCATGATTAATGTGGGTAATGGCCTATCTATTGCATCGCTCCTACTAGTCTATGCATTCAAATTATGTATTTCAGGAATGCTATCTCATGTATTTTCGGTCGCTGAACATGATTTTTCAACTCTCGAGCCTTAATAATTGATAATTCTCATCATAATATACTAATATGGTCAAAATTACAAACTTCATGTCATTCTGCAAGGAAACTAGGGAATGACTGTTTGAAATAAACGAAACTTGGGTTTCAAGAAATATATTAGGATAGAATAAAGATAATATTTACATATGCTTATGTTCTATTGTTTTCATCTCAAATTAATTTATTGTGATGCACTGCAGCCTAATTATATTATTAATTGCACACTGGCCACGCTTACTTGATATAGTGGTCAGTTAATTTCCAAGAAATATTTGTGGAATTTCTTAGTTCTTCATGGTGGAAATGGAATTCATCATTCATTCATTATCATAATGATTATGTTTAGTATGAAAATGTTAATTTTTCGTGAATCTTCAGTTGTCGTGAACTTTTGAGAAATTATATCCAATATAATAATAGATATGTGTGAAATCAAAATGAAATGAAAATTTAAATATTCATTCATATTATTTCCAACAGTATTATTATAATGATTTTTCACTTACTTTTGATTGATTCATCCATTATGGTATTCCCGTTCAGACTGTTTTGAAATGATAACAAGTTATTCAGTATTAAAATTTGGGATTTGAATAGTTTTGAGCCATGCCTGTTATTCTTTCCCGAACATATTTATATGATTTGTAATTTTATCCACAAATGAATGAATGAATGAATGAATTCCTGCATGTAGCTAACGTATGGATTATTCCTTTATAGACTCTTGCAAGTCACATTAATAAATCTCTGTCACAGATTTAGAAATCAAGTCTCCATGGTTTGGAGAGCATATTATTGAAGTGATTCTTTTACACTGCTGCTTCTAATATGTTCACTACCTTTGTTTGATTTTAGACCATAGACATGAAAAGCTATGTCCACCTGTATCACTTCATCTTTATTGAGAATTTTCATAACTCTTCTCATCACAAAGTTTCCATAATCTTGCAGCGTATTGAAGTTTTGAAAAGTGAAGTAGGAGTTGAATTCAGGAGAGCCATGTCATCATTATGCAAATTTGTCAACGATATTTAGGGATTTAGTCAAATCCACAACTAGTTTCACTTACAATTTCATGGGCCAAGTGAGATAAAGAGTTTTTTTTTAAATATCCATCAGATGTTGACAGAGATTGCGGTTATTGTAGAAATGCATGCTGCACTAAAACTTAATGCTAATTATCTTCGAACAGCTACCTAGTTAAAATACAGAGATCAGATCTTTTTGTTCTAGAATTAACTAAGACTAGGATTTTTGTTTGATTGCATCATGGAGAATGAAAGAACTCTGTTTCTCTATATAGGTGAGAATACACTTTTACAATTTGTTACAACTATGTTCAGATAAAAATCATTGGAGACCGAATAACTATTTCTTTCTATACGTTCAAAAGAAAATCACACACTTCTTCACTTGCTTCCACACCATTGATAACATTATGCAGATTCTATTGTCCATCAGAGTCTTGAAGAAAAATGTTATGTTCTCTTGAGAAGATTATGCTTCTGGAGATCATTCTCATCTCTTATTATTATTGTTTTACTTCATTAGATGACTTTCTTCACAATCTCCAGTGATATCCATAATGATGTCAACATACTTGAACAGAATATCTTTGATGGAAGATTTATTTATATAGTAGCAGACATTTTAGGAAAGCCTTTGAAGAACTAGCTATTCGAATCACTGTTTTGGATGATCAAATGAGGGTTTGCTCCAAAGCATGATCGGTTGTCAGTTGTCACATTTATTAAATTCTCAGAGAGTCAATGTATTGACTGTATAGAGTTAATGTTTCCTTATTGGAAATTATTTTCTACTTCTATGAGTATTTTTTTATATTTTCTAGATATAACACAGACTTTATATGTGTGATTGAATGAAAAAGTATGGGATCTTTTCTCGTACAGTTTCTATGTGCAATACCAGAGTCCTTCCTTATGAGCATGAATACAATTTAAGATAATTCAAACTATGTTACAATAATCAGTCATAAATTTCAAGTAGTCATCGATTTTGATTCTAATAAATCTCCACAAATAGCTCCTGACTTTTTTCAAATATACTTTGACAATCTCTCATATTTGAACCGTTCATGAGTCCTTGTAGTTGTTTCATTGAATTGATTGCTTGCTCTCACACCTTAATTATACTGATCTCTCCTCAATAGATTTCCAACAGTACTCTCTCCAAATATTTCAAATTCAACAGAGATATCTCTCATTCCACATTCATTCAAGTACCACCCCAAGACAATCAGTCAAACTCAGCCAGATGAAAAGTATCTATTCGTAGATATAAGTTACAGAAATCAGTTGATAAAGCTGCGTTTACACCAAAGTTATTAACAAAATGGTAATAACTTAATCTTTATAGATTCTATTAGATTGAACGGAACTTGGAAAACACATATATGTCCATCATATGTATGATAAGTTATGTTCAATCTAATAGTACCTATAAAGATTAAGTTATATCAACATCTCCTTTATAACTTTGGTGTAAACGCAGCTTTAGAGTTGTATTTCCTTTGTAATCAAATATTTAGTCATATCACATGGGAGTAATTGGCATTATTTGTGATTCAACTGTAAATTTATGTAAGAAAATATTTTACTCCTGTTACACGGTGCTCTATATGGGGTAGCCTATATTATTTGTTTAACTTACTCCATTACTTGACTTTCGCAATTCCAAAGTGATCATTGAACTAAATCGAATAATTATTCTCTCTTAATGGAATATCAGTTTTTTATCGACTGAGAAACACATATAGGATTCCTAACAGGATGGTTCATTATTACAATGTTATCATAAATTATGATAATGAGATGAAGTTTGTAATTTTGACCATAATTAGTATATTATGATGAGAATCATCAATTATTAAGGCTTGAGAGTTGAAAAATCGTGTTCAGCGACCGAAAATACATAGGATAGCGTTCCTGAATACATAATTTTAATGCATAGACTAGTAGGAGCGATGCGATAGACAGACCATTACGCGCATTAATCATGGGGGAGGACTGCGCTGCAGCGTAACAGTGCTACTTATCCTCCTCCCACCGCCGCATCTATGATCGTAACCCCCAAACTATATATATCATTTGATTCAGCAAGAAACGGCCTATAACGTTTATTAAGAGCCTTTTCCTCTAAGTCGGCTAATTACTTGAATATTCGAGAAATAACAAAAAGTCCATAATAAAAAAATACATTTTCCGAGATATTTTATTTTTTTACGGAAAAACTATGCGGTTTATCGCAAAAATGTGAAGGATCACATTGAAAGCCAGTTATGTGTACATGATATTGAGGAAAAATTAAAAGCTGTACTATGAATAGTAGCTGCAGGACAGGCGATTTTATAAACGCGCGTTTTTTACAACTTACCCCCTTCCCCCCCAAGCTGTCGACCACCCTGGGACGTGACGACATCGAGTTTCATATACAATAAAGACCCCCCAACAATAATCCGAAGTCAAATTCTCTGCCTCTCTCATGTATGCTCAATGTAAGCCAGTGCCTGGACTACGAGATTCGCTCGATATGTTTCTTACCGTTCAGTAGAGATTAATTCTTTGTGCAGTCATGTTGTCTAAAACACGCAGCGGAAAACTGAATAGGAAGAACGTTGGTTTAATCGATAAGATAAAGAAATTGAGAAAAGTAATCAGTGACAAGCATAAAAGCTTAGTTTATTTTGAAAAACGATCGGAGGAATACAATAGGAAAACGCTCTCACCGTTGATAGAGCCCATAATTGAACTGGGAAAAAACAAATCTAGTTTTCACTCTAATCATGGTGTAAAACCAAAAAAGGAAGAAGTGAAAGAGGAAGAAGAGAGTATGGAGATTGATGATGAGGAGTCGAGCTATGATGGGAGTTCAACAGGCAATCTTTTAAGCTCAACTAAATTTGAAAACAGTTTACTTGGTTCTAGTGAAAACGATGAACTGTTGAGTTAATATCTAAAAACGTTTCATGCGGAAAAATTGAATAATTCAATTAGTTATGGAATTTCATACAATTCTAAAGATGATGTGTATTATATTGGAAATCACCAAGTAATATTCGATAACGGTTATATAGATCTTTATAATGAAAGATTTTGTTTAACACATGGTCTACTTGAGTTATTATTCAGTTCAAGACCGAATTCGAATCTTTATAATCAGAGAGATCTGGATATGTATAAAAAATCTTAACACTTACAGCCATACATTTAGATCGAAGAGGCTATGTTAAACGAAATCAGGGAATTAAATCGCAAAAGATTCAGAAGTTATTTCCCAGTAAAAAAATAGTAAAAAGAAGGAATGGGATTTATTGAAATTTGCAAAAAATAGATCTCATGATAGAATTTATCAATACTTTGATAATTTTGACAAATTAGTGGAAAGATTAAATTTACTCTATTCCTCAAAAGCTTCTGGCAACACTGGACATGATGTTGAGATCGCCTCTATATTGAAGAGCTAAAAGAAGCAAAACTGATTGTTTAGTGTTATGATGACTCTGCATCGATTCGGTCGGATTGATACACCTACTAATGCTAATCTTACATGCAATATTGACTTGATAACACAGAGAATAATCAAATCAATAAATCAACAAGGAATCAGCAAAGCTGTGAAATTTTATTTAGATTCGCAAATAACTAAACTCGTTTTGGAAAATACTAAGAATATTGGTGTGAGCATAATTGAAGTCGCTGTGAAAAGCGTTCGTGATGAAATAGCTGAGGCAATTAAAAATTCGGAAGAGGGCTCTGTTATGAGACTGCAATGTCAGGCTGCATTCATAGATTATCTCAATTATTCATCCATAGGGTAGCTTACGATATTGTTTCCGGATATGCACGTGTGAGCTTTAATATGAATTGGATAGAAGCTAAGCAACATAACCTTTTAGAAAATCAGGTAGCCGAAATTATCACTACCAAAATAGGTTTAGCACAGTATAAAGGGGTTGTATTGTCTCCGAAAACATAAAATCTTGTGAAAGGATAACACTTGGCATGTGAGAGAGAGAGAGAAATTTAAAGCATAGTGAACTTTAACGGTTTTCTTGCTAACACATGCTGCTTCAAGATGATAAATCAGTCTATACATTTTTTTATGTGTCTATGATTGAATGTAACGGTTTTTTCGATGCAGGAGTTATATGAACTCGCTCTTATCTATAGAATTTGGGAAGGGGAAACATCCACCTCACAGAGAGCAATATAGCGCACGTGTCATTTGTCTAGAGAAACATTCAACAAGGGGGAGTGTAGCACGTGCGCGCGCTAACGCGTCACTTCAGTCTAAACACTCGAGCCGACAAGTTCACACATGATGTCTAACTATTCTGATTGGAGAAGTTTCAATGAGTTATCTGTAGAAGCAAATCCACTAGCCAACTAGGGTTTTGAATTTTATCCTTATGATTGGTTCGTAGTAAAAAAGGTAACATTTACCGATAATGGCGAAATTCACCTTGAAATTATCGATATTGATAGTGAAGGTGACTTTAAACACACTATTAAGTTGCCGAAAGAATAATCAGTGGTTTTGAATGAGGAGAACATCAGAAGTTTTAATTCTCGTTCATGGGAATTGAATGTGAGTGGGAATTGTATCTTCTTAAGACAGTTTCACGGTAACTATAGGCGTTGAGTATTATTCCCCTCCGAGTGAAATAGGTCTGAGAATATGTAAGTATTTTTAGATATGCTAGCTCATTCCAATTATACATACATATTGTCAGAGAAAACACTTTAACAATAACAACTGGGATGTTTGTACAGCAAAAGAGCTCAATTTTTTACACATTCATAATCAGTTTGATTGAACTCTTGACTGTCAGTTGGAAACCAAGCATAATATGGATATTAAAGAACTTAGATTATTGTAGAGATAAGGATTCACTTCAATCTGTCAGTATAGCATTAGATGTAGAGTGATAGAGAATTTCTCAATTCACTTTAATCTGTCAGTATAGCAATAGATGTAGTCGATATTGCAGATAAAAAATGTAAAAGAACTTAGATCATTGACCTCTCTGTAGAGATATGGATTCAGTTTAATCTGTCAGTATAGCAACAGATGTAGAGAGAAGGATTCACTTTAATCTGTCAGTATAGATGTAGAGAGTGATAGGGAATTTCTCAATTCACTTTAATATGACAGTATAGATGTAGAGAGAGATAGGGAATTTCTCAATTCACTTCAATCTGTCAGTATAACATTAGATGTAGAGAGAAGGATTCACTTTTATCTGTCAGTATAGATGTAGAGAGAGAGAGAGAGAGAGTAGCATCAGATGTAGAGAGAGATAGGGAATTTCTCAATTCACTTTAATCTGTCAGTATAGATGTAGAGAGAGGGAATTTTTCCCCTCAAAGGGAAATTATTTTTTCCCTCACTTTCTTCATCCCCCTCATCTATACTGGTGAAGGGGAAGGGAAAATCTATTTGAGAGAGAGAGATATCTCTTTCTCTCTTTTCATCCCCCTCATCACCACTGGGCAAGGGGAAGGGGAAATCTATTTTTAGAAAGAGTGAGAGAGAGATATATCTTTCTCTCTTTTCATCCCCCTCATCACCACTGGGCAAGGGGAAGGGGAAATCTATTTTTAGAAAGAGTGAGAGAGAGATATCTCTTTCTCTCTTTTCATCCCCCTCATCACCACTGGGCAAGGGGAAGGGGAAATCTATTTTTAGAAAGAGTGAGAGAGATATATCTTTCTCTCTTTTCATCCCCCTCATCACCACTGGGCAAGGGGAAGGGAAAATCTATTTTTAGAAAGAGTGAGAGAGAGATATATCTTTCTCTCTTTTCATCCCCCTCATCACTACTGGGCAAGGGGAAGGGGAAATTTATTTTTAGAACACCCCTCCACCCTGTGGCGGACAGGAATAGGAGGTGGGATGAACGAGGAGTTGAGAGGGGGGAGGGGATTTCGAGCAAAAAAGCCAGTCTAAAGTATCAGATTCATACTACTGAAAACCATTTTGGCCATGTGGTTTTTAAGAAGCGGTGATGAATAGGTCAGTGGTAGGCTATTTGGCTTTTATATATTCCATTTCATATTCATATCGATCATTCTTTCGGGTAGAAGGTCTAATATATACTTATTAGATATATTGGAATAGTTATCTTGGAGTTTGATAGAAATATATTACATTTGCATAGAACTCAATCTATTTATTTAAGTTATCTTCATAATTCTATCTATCTCCTATCTAATTCTAATCCAAGGTTACCAACCCATCCCCATCTTATATGATAAACCTTTAATCAAAATTATATACCTTCATGATTATAAAACAGCAGACATTCAATTTACTAGAACAAATAATGGAGTGCCTTCAAGTTCAGATGTAGGCAACACACCTAACTTCTTCCTACACTCGCTACCTTGTCACTACGACACTGTACTTGCTTCTGTGAAACACCGTTTTCCAGTGAGAACTTGCTTCTGTGAGATTGCCATTTATAGCGCCACTACTTTGGACGGAGACCTTGTCTCTATGAAACTGCTTGTCTCTGAGGGAACTTGATCCTGTGAGACTGCCATTTATAGAAATACTTGCTCCTGTGAAACTTGTCTCTGTGACACTGATATCGTTCAAAAACACTACTTGTCTCTGTGAGAACTTGTCTCTCTGAAACATCCCAGAAAAAATCACATGAAAAATCTAAAAAACAAAAATACCATATTGAATTCTTTTTTTCAAGTATCAGTGAAAACCAATTGTAACTTCTACTCACACATTAAACACTTAAAAAAAATGATCTGTTGTATTTTAAATGAAATCGTTTTTTTAATTTTATTTCTGTATGATTCATTTGTTCTTGAAAAGTGAATATCTTTGAGATATTGATGTGCGGTTTTCACCATTCATCTTCTGTTTTCAAATCATGTGTCACATGACAACCTTCTCATTTGAAAAAATGAAGTTTAATTCAATCAGGCGGTTCCAAGGTGGGGCTCCAAAGTTTTATTGTTTTATTGCTACAGAAGAATTTTTTTTCTCCAATTCGAATAGGATACCCAATAAAACCTACTGTCAAATTATTCGGAAAATGAATATTGAGCTATTTTCATGATTCCCACCAACCCTGTAGGCCCAAGATTGTCCATGTGAATCCATGGATCTTCATAGTTTACTCCATATGGGTAAATGATTCACAAACAAAATAATTCAGAACTCCTGAATCAATCAGAATAAGTTTTATTAATCACCCATATATTACAGACAGACACAGAAAGACGGAAGTGAGTTGATGATGGAGTAGTATGGTGATTGAAATTTTTATTTATATTATTATTATATGTTACATGATATTAATCAGCTGGAATAATATCTCGGCACATGAAGAACAGTCTGTTTCAAATGAATGGGAAAATTGGAGAAATTGCAACCACTCAATGATTCAGCCGACTGAATCACAACAATTTATTTTCTTTCAAGGTTATACAAATGTTGGTGGACTTTTAATGCTATTTTGTAATATATTAACCTTGAAAAAGTTGAAGGAGTAAGTCAATTTAGTTGTACAATGACCTCGATCTGTGAAAAGGTTTGAAAAATATATTTTCAAAATTTGAAGCTGATCGATCAAATTGTTTGGAAGTTATTTTGTGGACCATACAAACAGACACACAGATGGACAACGATTCTGGCCTTGAGTCAAAGTAAGAACACGCTAACGCTCGTTCAAGAGTGGGCCTAACAATCACGTAATACCGGGATGTATTGTGAAAAACCACCGATGAATTCTCTATCAATATTATTCCAATAATGATCCAACAACAAACTGCCCAGTTAGAAAAATATTCTCCCTTTTTGAGTTACTGGAATTTGATTCCAAGGTTGAGTTTATCAATATTGGAATTTAGCATTATTAATTTTCTGAGTTCATCAATGTTCAGCAATTTTCTGGTTTCATGCATTATCATGATTGTGCAGACCAACTTTAAGATTCTTCTTCTTCTGTAACGTATGCAATTATATAGATATAGATGAAGATATCAGGCTTTCTCTGTTGAATTCTCTGCATACTTGAAAATGTTGTTCTGGAATCTCTGAATGACAAGGGTGTTGTTCTTGATGGTGCTATTACAAATTTTCGTTTAAACATTCATAGTGATCCAAAAATCTGTTTGCTCATATCAAGTTTGATATAGATGAGTAGTTACGAACATGAATATTGACATTTTCTGATTCTAGGCTACTCATCCAAACTATAAGCAATGAATTACTGTAGTTTGTAGAGTATTCACTAAGGCCTCTTTCACACGATAGGAGACGTGCAACTCGAACACTGAACAGTGTTCATGTTTTTTTGTCGAAGTACATTGAGTCCAATCGTGTCTTTCACATGGTGATCCCGAGCCAGGAACCTCCTTTTGTAATGTCTTTTCCTCTCGAGAAAAGCAGAAACCCGTTTGGATCGGGACGATGACAAACTGGGCTGATGACAAACTGGGCTATCGACAAAGTTGCATGCCATCAAACTGGGCTGCATTCCTTTGAGTGCCTGTTTGGCGGTGCATGCAACGACAAACTGGCACTCCTGAGATTTTGTCACTGAACAACAAAATTGCACGCCATCAAACTGGGCTGCGTTCCTTAGAGTGCCAGTTTGGCGTTGCATGCAACAACAAACTGGCACTCCTGAGATTTTGTCACTGAAAAACAAAATTGCACGCCGTCAAACTGGGCTGCATTCCTTAGAGTGCCAGTTTGGCGGTGCATGCAACAACAAACTGGCACTCCTGAGATTTTGTCACCAAACGACAAAGTTGCATGCCACCAAACTGGGCTACTTTAAAGCCCTGATGTGATTAGTTTATACATAGGTGTTTTACAAACAGATACATGCTGGGATTATGATGACAAAGTACTCTTCATATTTGCAGAAGACATAGGTACATTATACATGATAAATTAAAAATAATTATTGATAATTATAACAAGGAGGGGGCCCCCTAGTTTGAGAATTTCTACCAACCATTTTTTCACATTGCGTGATAAGTGATTCTTCTTGAGGTTCATACCCACTAGAACGTATCATACCATGACCGTGCCCATACCAACACATGCAAAAAAATATTCTTTGCATCATTTGATATGTAATACACCCATTAGACCGCTCCGTCACCGGCCAAGCACGGAGCGTGCCATGCACGTCCAGGTCAACATTTTTTGGCCAGTATATTTTGTCTGTGACCAAACACTCCATGCATGGTACATGACGCCTGCTAACCCCGTTGTAACCGTGCATGTGCCGCATTGGTAACTGGTGTAGACACCATTGTGGTAAAGTACCTAGTTAGTTGCTACTTGCTAGTTGTAGTTATACATTAGTTGTGGTTATATCATTTTCAATTTTTCTCTACAATTCATTAAACTGGAAAGACGTCATACGGAAATACGAAAAAAACTTTTCTTCATCATCCATTAGGTGCCTATATAATGTCCAATACTCCCCCTCAGTTTTCCGTTTTCTTAGAGATTCGTGAATCCAATAGCGCCTCTGAGTTCCTCTATTCTCCTCTTCCTCGTCCAAAATGATTGCAACCATTGCCAATTCTGTTTATGATAATCGCCCAATAGCCATTTATTTGAAAATAATTATGTGAATACTGATTAGAACACTATTTCACAACACTGCAAAATACATACATCTGTTCATCGCTACATTCTCTTGCTAACTGACGCGTTCCCAACAACTTCTGACCGGGCATCATATGCGTGTCATACCCGTATCATACGCGTACCATATGCGTAATGTACTGGCATAGAACGCTGTTGATCCGTTGTAGTGGGCATAGTTGTTATTTTACATGCCTGGCTTGGCAAAAATGAAGAAGAAGAGAGGTAATTATGAATCTATGAATGAAATGAGAGCATGAATGCACCAAACCCTACCAAGCTGGTGACCTTATGCTGATGTATCATTTATTAATGATGACAGAAGCCTCGATTTAAACAAATAGAGATTCAGATTCCTTTATTCATGAGTTTAACAAAACATAATTCAACTTACATTCTAGCATTGAAAATGAATACCAGTAGTGGTAAAATTACATGGTGAATCATATTAAACTGATGGGTTCTACAATAATATTAAGCAAGAATAATGATGAAAAATGCATAAGTAAAGATACTACTGTAATGTTTCACCATGAAATGGTGAAGATTGGACCTTAAGAAGTCCATTCTCAGAGAGGGTATCAAGGATACCCTCCCATTCAGCACTTAACCGTGAAAAAAAAAGTTGAAAATTCAAACGAAATATTACGTCTAAGCGAAAAAAATTAAGAAAAAGGTATCAATAAGTAAAAACTAAATCATTTAGTTAAATCAATCAACAGAAAAGAGTAAATGATAATAAGGGGAAAAAATAAAGAAAAAAAAAATTACCAATAATTCGGAAACCAATATGATATAATAATTGGAATAATGAGGTAGTGAAATTAGTAGGGGGAAATAGTCAGTTTAAGGAAGATTTTTTGCTCGAAATCCTTCTTCCCCATCTAACTCCTCTCCAATCACACCTCCCCCAGCCACCTCTACCATCCCCCAAAATAGAATGGGTGTTCTAAAATAGATTTTCCATCTCCCCCACCACTCTCTCTCTCTCTCTCTCTCACTCTCTCTCTCTCTCTCTCTCACACTCTCTCACTCTCTCTCTCTCACACACTCTCTCACTCTCTCTCTCTCACACACTCTCTCACTCTCTCTCTCTCTCTCTCATTTAACATTATCTTAGACATTCATCACTAAAAAATTACAGTACTCAATTCACTACTTTTATCATTATTGCAACTCCCAATAGTTGATTATACTTCTAATACTATATAACATTTTTTAAACTTCACCGTTCAATCCTATTTAAAACTCATCTAAAATAATCTAGCTCTTTCTCAAGCGTCTCCTCTACTTCTTATTTTTCTTTCTCATTTCTTGATTTTTGCAATGATGATTATTATTCTTTTCTAATCTTCTTTGTCTTCTTCTTCTCCTTCTCTTTCTTCTTCTTCCCTTCTTCTTCTTTCCTCGATCAATTCAAGATTACAATACAATGTTCTATTTCTTATTCTATAGTTCAGTTTCATAATTTCTTCTCAATTGTGCACATTCCTTCTTTCTCTTCTTCCCCATTATTATCATTATTTTCCTTGTGATTTTTCCACTAGCTATCCAGCATGTTCAAATGTTTATTTCTGTTTCTATCTCTATTATTTCTCTTTCTACCTTTTCTCTTTCCATCTGATTACTTTCCACTAATATCCATATTTGATATTCTGTTTTTTCTCACATTAAATCATACTATTCCTCTTTCATTTTATGCAAATATTATTCATCATCAGTTGTATTATGTATCTATTCTCAATTGATAACTTTCTTCAAAGATCTTTTGTTTTTCTGCTGGCTTTTTCTTCTCTTTTGCAGTTTTTAATGGATCCCTTTTGACTCTATCTCCACCTTGAACACGATCTTCCACTACTCGATTCCATCTCTCTCTATCTCAAATTGGACTCGATTTTCTACCACTGGATTTCATCTCTCTCCGTCACCACTTGGACTCAATCTTTCCACTACTGGATTCCTACTTGCACAATCTTCACTTCGACTCGATCTCCCACTACTGGATACCTTCTTGCTCTACCTCCACTCGGACTCGATTCTTCCAGTACTGGATACCTACTCGCTCTATCTCAACTTGGACTAGATCTCACACTACCAGTTCTTCCTCAATCTTCATCTTATTCACCATTAGGTGAATTATTCATCACTGTAACTCCACAGATCACATCTACATCTTATTGATGTGTTTAGTGAATCTTTTAAACTAGTGTTTTTGAATAGTGAAGGGAGCCGAACTGTCAAGGCATACAGGATGCACTCGAATCAAGAGACTTTTTCATTTAGGTTGAGTTTTATTAGTTTCATCCCCATTTTCCCCGTCATGTGTTGTTCTGAGGTCGGTTCACAATTGGTCTGCTGCTTCTATGATGCCTCTCACTGACACGTCAGCTCGCTCGCCCTCAAGTAGGTATGATTATTTCAATAATAGTAATGATGAAGCAGGTATGTTTCTAGCAAATAAGCTCCACTCTTCCAAAACACTTTTCAAGGCTGCTCAGCTTAATGTCCAATCCCTCAGCTGCCACATTGATGAACTCAGAGCAATCTTCCATTTTCAGGACTTCAATATAATTGGAATTTCCGAATCATTTTTGAAGCCTAGTATTTCATCAAATTTTGTTGTATTACCTGGATATAATCTCTCCCGGAATGATAGATTGAATAAAGCTTGTGGGGGTGTAGCAATTTATGTGAAAGATGGTATCAAAACAAAAGTTTTAATCACATCTAAACAAGAGTATTGTTCCAGACCAGAGTTTATGCTACTTGAATTATCCTTATATAGTACTGATAAATTACTCATTGGTATCTGTTATCGCCCAACAAAAATAGGTCATTTTACAGATTTTGAAAATGCCTTGCTTTCTCTTATGCCTTGTTATAGCCGTATACTAGTTATGGGGGATATGAACACCGACTTGAACATGACAAAACATAACTTTGACTACTTTCAACTGACTACTATTTTCCAATGCCTTAACATGACTATTTTACCTCTCGATCCAACTCATCATACTAATGTATCTGACATACTCATTGACCTTCTCATTGTTAGTGATCCTAACGAGGTTGTTCAAGCAGGCCAAATCCCAGTCCCAGCTATTTCTGGACATGATTTGATCTACTGTGTTCTTTCCTATAAGATACCTAAGCCAGAACAGAAAATTATCACTTATAGAGACTCCAAAAACTTTGATGAAGCTGCCTTCCTGACTGATGTGACTCAGACTCCATGGCATCAAATTGAAGCATTACCCTTCAGTTAATAACATGGTCAAGACATTCGAGAATTGGACTTTTACTTTGTATGACAAACAAGCACCTTATGTGACAAGGAGGATTAATAGAAAACGACGAGTATCATGGATGACTGAAGACATACTTAAGATGATTGGACGTAGAGACAAAGCACATAGAAAATTTAAAAAGACATTTGACTTGGACAGTTTGATAGAGTATAGGAGCCTTAGAAATAGAGTTAAACAGGAATTCCGGAACTCAAAGATTAGGTACTTGGATTCGTTTATGACAAACAATAGACAAGACTCCTAATCACTTTGGCAGGGAATAGAAGATTTCGGGCTTGGCAAACAGAAATCGAATCCACAAATAGACCTACCATTGAACAATATAAATGACCATCTCGTTTCACACTCTAATCAATGCGACGAAGTTGTCATTGCTAATCATATCAATGATCTTGAAGAGCAGGTTACAAACTTAGATTTACCAATTACTGATCAATTTCATTTCCATCTAATCTCAGAAGAATACACTTTTAGAGCAATTCAACGTATTCATAGTAATGCTACAGGTGTAGACGAAATTCCTATTGAATTTATCAAGAAGATGTTATTTGCTGTTTTACCAACCATTACATACATTTTCAACAAGTCACTTGAAGAAGGCATTTTCCCTGAAAACTGGAAGTTTGCTCTGGTTCGCCCTCTAAATAAAGTTCCATCACCCAATAAAGTTGAGGATTTTAGACCAATCAGTATTTTACCTGCATTGTCCAAAGTGCTGGGAAGACTCATTCATGCTCAAGTTGTAAAATTTCTAGACAACAATAGTGAGCTTCATAACTTTCAATCAGGCTTTAGAAAATTCCATTCAACTGAGACAGCTCTGCTTTGTGTCACTGATGATATATGGTTAGCTATGGACCACAGAAAATGCACCATCCTCACCCCATTTGATTTTTCTAAAGCATTCAATACTGTTGATCATACAGTCCTTCTGAATAAGTGTGCTATTCTTGGTTTCAGTCACAACTCGTTAGTTTGGTTAAAATCCTATTTATTAGGTAGGATAATTTATTATTTGTTTATTTATTATCTGTCGGTGACAGAAAGTCTACTTGGAAAAATGTTATGCATGGAGTACCACAAGGTTCAATTTTAGGCCCTCTCCTCTTCACTTTGTATGCCAATGACCTTTCTTCCATTATCAAATTCTCCAGTTTCCATACTTATGCAGACGACCTTCAAATCTATTTAAGCTGACCAATAAAAAAATTAATGGAACAGTTGGAATAATGAATCAGGATATCAATTCAATAGTGGAATGGACAAAGAAAAATGGCCTCAAGCTTATTCCCATCAAAATACAACCCTTTATAATTGGATATTCTCGTCTTATAAACAATATTGACCTTGAATCGAGTCACAAAATTAGTGTAGATGGTAATGACATTTCTTACTGTAGCTCAGTTGAAAATTTAGGCATCAATATGAATAATACTCTTGACTGGTCAGAACAAGTGAACAAAACTTGTAAAAAGGTATTCTCAGCCATGCATGCATTAAAGAAAATGCACGATATTCTCCCTAGAAACATGGAATTATTATTGGTTCAATCTCTCATCTTTCCACATTTAATGTATTGTAATTCTGTTCTTAACAATATGCAAGTCACTCTGAATGATAAACTACAACGGTGCAAAATTATTGTCTACGTTTCGTCTACTCTCTCCAACGCCATGATCATATCACCCCAGCCTACATTGCTAGTTCAACATTAAAGCTTCCCGATCATAGGCTTTTTCGAATAGTTGAGCTTGTTAGAGATATCTTGAAATACGGTAATCCGAACTATTTTAAAGATGATTTCAAATTTGTCTCTGAAGGTAGGAGGATAGATGCTTCACACACTAGAACCGGAGAAAGTACTTTAAGGATACCCAATCATCGAACTACTATTTTCACAAAATCCTTCTTAGTCAGTGCCTGTCATGCATGGAATGCACTTCCTGTTTCTATCAGGTCCATTGAGAGCCAAGCGAGCTTCATCCTGACTTTAAAAAAACATCTTTTGGAACAAATGACTGAAACTGTCTGGCCCTAGAACAATCACATGACAACCATCCCCCACCCATCCCACAAATACAAACCCTTAAACCTGTTATAGAATGAATTGTATATATATTATATAAACTCATGTTTATATAACATTATCTTATCTAACTATATAATTATTTTACTCTATCAATTTTCTGTTTTTTTCTCTTAAATATTTATATTAATTAAAACTTTTATAATATTTCCATTAATGAATAAATCCTTAGTTTAATTAATTAAATTAATGTTTTGGTAGAGAGTTAGTGGGGAGGATATTTTTAATATTCTTTCCGAAGAATGGACATTGATATGTCCAAAGCTCCGCCAATTTATGTAGATGCATAACAATATAATATCTATAGTTATTATATTACAAATTACTTTTCCATATCATATACAGTTCAATAATTATTTTCTTAGTCTATATTATGTAAATTCATCTATAATTTTGCTGTATTGTAAGCTATTGTATATGGGTGTATAAGCCAGTATATTGTAATCTACATAAATAAAGTACTCAATCAATCAATCAATCAATCAATCAATCTATTTTAATCTAATCTAGTCTAATCCAATCTCATCTAATCTCCCTCTCTCTCTCTCTCCCCATCTCCCAGTGGGGATGAGGGGGATGAAGAAGGAGAGAGATATCTCTCTCTCTTAAATGGATTCTCCCTTCCCCTTCACAAGTATAGATGAGGAGGGTGGATATCGATTATCGACTATCGACTATTGGATGAGAGAGAAAATAATTTCCCTTTGAGGGAAAAATTCCCTCTCTCTCTCTCTACATCTAATGCTATACTGACAGATAAAAGTGAATTGAGAAACTACCTATCTCTCTCTTCATCTCTCTCTCTATATATATCTCTCTCTCTCTCTCTCTCTCTCTCTCTCTCTCTACATCTAATGCTATACTGTCAGATTAAAGTGAATCCATATCTCTACAGAGAGGTCAATGATCTAAGTTCTTTTACATTTTTCATCTGCAATATTGTACAAGCATTTTCAAAGTTCATTGGAATTTGTAACAACAGATAATGGCAAAACATTTGTACAACCATAATGTAGATGACCTGTATCCAGTATATCGAGTAATTCGAATATCTCAGATAAATTTGGGAAGTGCACATTTTCTGTTTTTGTTAACGGCAAATCAGCATCTTGACATCCTGTTGAAAATTAAATATTCTTCACAATTGAATCAAATTCGTTAAATGAAATTGCCATCAAGAGACGAGTTAATTTTTTGAATTTTGAAAAACTATTTTACTGCATGTTAACGCTTCTGTTTGGCATGTGTCTCTATTCTATAAATTGATAACGTGCATGTTGCGTACTTGTTAGCATCAACAGATAGCTGAGAAGGCATGTCTCACTTCTTTAAAAAGATTGCGGCACATGTGCTGGACTTATCAGCTCTAGCTCTGAGCTGATAAGCTCTGATTCATAATTTCATCTTCAATTTTAATTAACTTATCTATACACAAATTATGAGGACAATAATAACATAGATAGTCTCTTATGTCATTTAAATTAACCGTGCTTAGAAAAATGGCTTTTAATTATTACGCCAAACTATAATTTTCACGAGTTGATTTCCTAATTGCACTTCTACACTCATCATACCAATCAATACAGTTTTTTAACCTCACTTCCAACCAGTTGTCAGCAGGCAACCACTTTCTCGGGTCCATGATAAGTGAATGAACAAAACTAAGTGTAGGCTGGGACTATTATAGAGTAATTAAGTGGTCTTTCTTCTTTAATTGTAGACAGGCAACATGTATGTGCTTTATGCAGTCTCAATGCATGCATGCAATAAACACACTGGATCTCTTTTCCATTGTAGAAAAATCCATAACAAGTGAAGTTTCTTTTCTGCGAATTCATGTACATCGCGGCCATTTTCATACATTGCATTTGATTGTTTTCACACATGAAATTATTTGTTTGATACATATTCTTATACAACAAAGAATTATAATGTTGAGCACTGTACAAAGCACATCCTCCATCAGGTCTATTTTTATGAATGTTGAACACACTATAACACCATGAACTAGTGAAAAAGCTGAAATCGGGTTTTGCAAAATCCTCTGGTATACATTGAACATTAGTATGCAATCTTCTTAAAAACTTTGCTTTCTCAGTTCCTTTTATAATTTTTTTTCCATAACCTACAAGGTAATCATGTATTAATGAGTCAGTGTATTCTAAATCTCCATCTTCCCATTTTATTTTATGATAGTGACGTTCTAACCATGTTACATTGTTATACAATTATGCACTCAATTTCATCTTTGCAAATGGCGATTTGAAATGAAATACAATATAATTATTAAACTGATCAATTATGGCAAGTTCTTTCACAATAATTCGATTACAATCTTGTTTAAACCAGTGATCAACTATAGCAATTTTCGTAGTCATCTGCTTGTCCACTTCTTTCTGTTTGGCAGGCTCATCGAATCCGCTGTCTTTCTCCCCCTCCTCCTCCTCCCGTTTCTACTCCTCAACCTCCTGTGGCTTCTGGATTGGTGAACTGCACCTTGGCTCATAATAGAAACTATCAGAATTGAGATCACACTGGATATCAATAGACTGAGTTCGCACTTTGTTCTTACTCTCCAAAATATCAGAACAAGAAGAATAGGACATTTTAGATATTACCTGTTCAAAGGTGAAACTGATAATGAGCCAAATTTGTCAGGGTGCACACCTTATATAATATTGCATGCAGTGCACTCTATCAATGAAATTACTGAATTTTTTTCACCATGCTCATCATAGGTGTGTACTCCATCACACAATCGCTAATTAAAACGCAATAAGCAAAAGTATTTGCAGGTACTGCATTATCAAATTCCATTTCAATACGAACATCTGTCAAAGATTTCTTATGACTTGTTTGGTGTGAACAATCCACAACAACCAGCGGTGTTGAATCACAAAACGTCTTAAAGTCAATTTCTGTTCCAAGTTCGCTATTGATTGTATGATTATAATATGAGGGAGCGAAATCTAGAAACATTCTGTACATTAGTTCCTTTTAAATACCTAGCAGATTTTTGTATGGATAATACAAATTGATTTTTTAATTCTATTCTTACGATCGGTTTGAAATGCAATTATAATGTATTTTGGACTATCAAAAACCGATGTTGTGAGGACTGCCCAAGAATGGTCAAGTGAATTTTGCAAATTTGGTAATTCACAAATTCCCCAATGGCGGGAACTTAATTTCAGCAGAGTGTCAGCATCAAGCAGTCTCAAAAATTTAAGTCTTACATTATCTTCTAAAGTTATGTAGGGCATTCTCCATTGCAGTTTTGTAATTTTCACACTAACTCTTATTCCAGTTGCAGACTCAACACAATTTAGGTCCGCCGGTGACCTCAATAAGACGAGTTCCTGTTTCAAATTTGAAATTATTCTTTGAAAATCTTCAAAAAATGGGAGGATTAATTTCATTGGTACACAGAGAGTGAATTTATTATCTGTTAGTGTATATACTGCTCTGTCAAAACCAGCCAACTGATATGTGTTTTTATCAAGCGTATTCTCCACAAGTATAGCTTCAATTGTAGATGTTAATCCAATCAATCTTGATTTAGAAATTTGTTGACCTGCTAATTCATATCGTATTTTGTCAGAAAGGTTACCAATTACATTACTGCTTAATTTATAGTCTGCCGCAACCGGTGGGTCAGCTGCCTCTGCTCCCGGTTTTGTACAGGTAACCATTCCCTCAATAAATATAAATAATTTGCAAGGTAATGAATAGACATATAAAGAATTTATACCTATATGTGCCTTGTCGGAGTTTTTTATTTCTTGTCCCGAATGAACTGTATGAGTGTGAAATTGGAATTTGGTTATATCATTATAAAACTGAAACTGTCTCCAGGTCCAGAATTTCACTAATTGCAGCTCCTCCTCCTGACATTCCGCCAATCAACTATAAAACCTAACTTTTCTAATATTCTCACACTTTTATCTGATAAAGCATGTTTGTTTTTAGGTGTTGACACTCTCATGTTTGTCTCTTTAATGACATTGTGCATACACGTCTTTTTTGAATGTGGATTGAAAACAAGCTAACCCATTACATTCACTTTTGCTTTTCATGTATGTACAACCTAATTGTAATTGTATCTCCACGGAAATCAATAAACGATCTGTTCTGGTCTGTTACATTTACATTAATAGTTTGAATTCGATGAGAATTCAAAGGTACATAAATAATTGGTGATGGTACTTCGTTTATTAAATAACCGCTAGGAACCTTTGGCAAAAATTTGTAGATTATATGTTTTTGTTTTCCGTCAGAATAACTACCACATGCTAAATTACACTCGAGTACAATACTTGCAATGCTTGTTATGTTAACCAAATGCTGGTAATAATGCAATTTATTTGCTTGCAAAACAACATTATCAAAACCGAGTATCTTAGCAATCAAATCGGCACGTGTTAAATCAATAGCTTTATCAGAATGAATTTCAATCTTCATAGTATTTGTGTTCGCACGTATAATAAGTTAATTCTTCTTCTCATCAATATTCAATTTATTCTTCAAAGATTTTATAATATCCTCAACTTCATATGCACCTGTATCCAGCTCAATTAATCTATCATCATATTTGAAGCTGGAATTTGTTCCTTTGTTAACGTTTGCAATACTATTGTAACTACAAAAATTAATCAATCCAATTTCCCATTGACAATTTTTATCCAATTCTATAATTTCTTGTAAATGTTCATAGAGGTTACTTGTGTTAGATCTTAATGTAATAACAACCATCTTGAAATGTGTTCAGCACAAACACTTAATTAGAACTGATTTGCAAGAAACAATAATGTGAGATGACCATAAATATCACTATTTAATGGCAGCATGTGCTCTACATTATAAAATATATTTACTCCAATTTCTTTTTTCCAATATTTGTCCAATTCGTATGGCGGCTGTAAATTTCCAATTGAATCAAAATACCAAACATTGGAGCCGACTTTTTCATATGCAACCCAATGCGTCCCATCCTCGCTTTGCCTGGCCAAATTCACAATACCATTCTCATTTTTTGAATTTTTTTGGGTAATGCATCTAGCATATATATACCTCTTAGCCGAATCTGTAATAGTTTTGACCAATCAATCAAATCATGATTACTCAATTCTCCTTCAATATTCATGTCTTCTTCTTCTTCATCCCACTCTTCTTCGTTGTTCTACGTTTCTTAACTTGTTTTTGGGGGAATAAACTCACACCATATGATGATGGTAGTGGTGGAGGGGGTGGAATTGAAACTCTTCCGCCACTAATTGGAGGATAAGGTTTCAAAAAAATACACTTTTCCTGCAATATACTCTTTCAACTGAGCTATAGCTTTGCGTCTAATATCATTAATATAACTTCTCCTCTCATTCTTCCTCTTCACATTCTCCTCTTCTTTCTCAAAGAACCACCAAACGCTGCTTTAGCTTTCATGACGATTGTAACAAGATAGCTATTCGCTTTCTCAGCAAGGGGTGTTTTTGGATTTTTGAATATCTCTTACGCTGCACTCGCTAGAGCTCTGTCAGCTATCGCTCGAGTTTTATTATCGCTATTTTGTGTATATGCTATATCGTATACCTTGCAGGCTTTGTCCAATGCATTTATGCCCTGGTCACCTTGGGATAGCCTCAGGTTAACCTTTGTCCCCAGGTCACAATACTGATACCCCCCAGGGAGGTAAATTTCGTTTTGTTGGAGGTCAATGAGCTTATTTAAAATAGTGGATGTGACATTACCTGCTATGCCCGTCACACCCTTAAGAACTTTGGCTGCTGAACTCAAGATTCCTCTACCTCGTTTCCTCAGACTTTGCTTTCTCCTACATACCATTTTCTTACTTTTCAACTCAATGGTTGAACATTAACTGAAGTTAATTAATTAATTAATCAATACACTAACTTATTCAAAAGAAAATTGAATTGGTTTAATTTTCAATCGAGTTGAAAATGAATTCACACTATCAGATTGCTATGTGCTTATAACATTGTTTGAATGATAAGAATATTATTTCAAATAACAAATCTGAAAAGGTGAACATAATTTGAAAAGGGGAAATGATGCCATCGGCTCGTCCATATCTGTAGGAACACATGCTAAAACAGATGTGGGGGAGCAATGCATCAACTCAGCGAAGCCACTTGGCTGTGTGTGTGTGTGTGTGTGTGTGTGTGTGTGTTGTGTGTGTGTGTGTGTGTGTGTGTGTGTGTGTGTGTGTGTGTGTGTGTGTAGTAGTAGTAGTAAAGACGCATGGTGGCGTGCATGTGCGCAACAAACTATAAAAGTGTGCAACAAACTACCTTATTTACATATCAGTGACAATAGAGTGTGACATGAAAAGGTGAACCATTCTTCTATCTGTGTCTCAACAACAACAACAACAACAACAACTGTAAACAGGTAAGAATTGAAAACAATTTTTTATCAAAATATATACACAATTTATTCACTACTACTACCAATACTACTTTAACACACATCTATACAATTCATAACATATAAGCCAACAAATTGTATAGATATAAAAATTGTTAATGCTTAACAATTTTTATATAAGTCAAAATCCTTGACTTATGCGATACTAGCAATACCAAATTTTTACAACTTTTATTAAATTGTTCTATTTTTTCTACTTTTTCTAATTTTCTATTGGGACAAGTGATGAGTTGTCCTCCACCGCACGTTTCTGTTGAAAAATATTTATTTATTTATTTATTTATTTATTTATTTATTTATTTATTTATTTATTTATTTATTTATTTATTTATTTATTATTTATTTATTTATTTATTATTTATTTATTCTTACAAAAATCTAGGAGTGCAACAGGCATAACAGCCCAAAACGCACTCATGAATACAGGAAATACATTATTAAAAATTATTACAAAAAAATAGATATATATAAATACTAGAAAAGTAATAAAAGAGAATGATTAAAATGGTACATGTGAAAAACAGGAAAGAAAAATAGTATAATAGCTACTCTGAGAAAGAAAAGAACAATGTTAAAGGTAAATGATAAAATTTGAATTTTGATATTCAATAAGATCAATCATAACCACATAAAATAACAACATATAACCTACGTATTACATATGGTTCTAAGAGAAGTGATAAAATAACTAGACAAAAAGGGATCAAAAGGGAAGTGGAAAAAATATTAAAAGTTAGTTAGTGGAAAAAGGGTGACCATGGAGAGAACAAAAAAAAGGCCATTGTGAACCAGAGTAAATTAAGAACAACAGGTCTATATTACTCTTCAATTGAAGAATGGAGACATTTTTCTCTTGAAGCTCCATTTAGACAAGCAGAAGAGATCCACCTGACCATCACAGCAGAGGAATATACGAGGGATACGATTTATTGGTGAGTAATAATGACTAACCGTGTTACATCTACAGATTGAGAACTCTTGCCGATTATGATTATTGAAGACAGGAACCTTGAAATTCAGCCTTGACAACAGATTAGGACTGCTCACGGAACCGTTCACAAGACCATAGAGGAATAAACAAGAAAGTACCTTCCGTCTGGATGCCAATGTCTCAAAGCTGAACATGCTGCGCAACACACCAGTTGGAAACCCCAAAGGACAAGGACGATTCTGTTTTCTACAAAATAACAATCTCAAAAATTTATTCTGAACAATTTCAATCTCATGTATCAGACCCACCTGATGGGGATCCCAAACCACCGCTCAATATTCAAGCAAGCTTCGAACAAGGCTAGGAAAGAGAGCCATCAAGCCTTCAACATCTCTAAACCCAGCCGTAGATCTCATGATGAAACCCAGCATCCCATTAGCCCTACCAACCAAAGAATGGACATGGGGAGCAAAACTCAGAGAAGAATCAAACAATACACCCAGATCCTTGAAACTATCAACTCTAGAGAGTTGAAAGCCGTTAATTCTATATTTGAAAATAGGATAATTCAGCTTATGAGTGAAGACCATAAATTTACATTTGCCAACATTGAGATCGAGGCCGTCATCAGTGCACCACCCCGAGACAAAATCCAGGTCACTTTGCAGCAGAACAGAGTCATTATGGCAATCAATCCTCCTGTAGATCTTCAAGTCATCAGCAAACATCAAACAATTGGATTGCAACAGGCAGCCAGGTAGGTCATTAATAAACATTAAGAACAACAAAGGACCCAAATTACTACCCTAAGGCACACCAGAGGAACTGACATAAGTGCTAGATTTCAAATTTAAGACAGAAACATAATTAAGACGATCACTCAGGTAGTCAGAAAAGAAACTAACAAGCTGAGGCACCAAACCAAAACTAGATAATTTGCAAACAAGCCGCTTATGACTGATTCTATCAAAAGCCTTGGAAAAGTCAGTGTATACTACATCCACTCTACCCCCAACATCAAGCGCCTCTGAAACATCAGCTGTGAACTCAAGCAAGTTAGTTGTGGTTGAGCGACCCCTCAGGAAACCATGCTGACTATTAGATAAAAAGGGACCAATATGACAAATCACACAATCATAAAGCACTCTCTCAAATACCTTAGCAAAAGGTGACAATTGAGTTATTGGGCGGAAGTTGGATATGTCATTCCTTCTTCCAGACTTAAATATGGGAATAACCTTACCAATTTTCCATCTGGTGGGGAACACTGAAGACCTCAAGGACAGATCAAAGATGAACTTCATGGGAGGGCCCAGTATTTCAGCACAACCCTTTAAAATAAATGCAGGGACATTGTCAGGGCCACAGCCAGAGCTAGGTCTCAGATTACCTATTGCTGCCAATATTGTACTCAGGTCAATAGAACCAATTGAAAGCGAAGGGATATTAATTCCAGGATTGATGTTGCCATCGTTGACATCAGCCAAGTGTGTGTCATCAGAAAAAACTGAAGAAAAATATTAAGCGAAGCCATCCGGCAAATCATGCAAACCAAAAACCTGGTCACCCAAATGCATACCTTCATGAGTAGAGCCATTAGTACTCCTTGAGTTGACAAAACCCCAAAAGCTCTTGACATCACTTATGATACCTGACTCCACCCTGGATATATAGTTACTATATTGCCGAGCAATCAACTGCTTGACCCGAGTTCTCAAGCTTTTAAATTGTTCCAAGTGGTATAAAGAGAAACTCTTCTTTTTAGCACACCTATCCTTCCTTTTCATTAATCCTATTATTCCAGCATTAAACCATGGTGGATATTTAGTGCCTCCCGGCCTGACCCTCCTCTTTGGCACACAATTATCAAAGCACTCATAGATGAAGTTGTAAAATATATCAACAGCTTCATCCACACCAGAAGAATTATAAATAAGTTCCCAATGACAATCTCTCAACTGAGTATAAAGCATGAGATAGTCCGCCCTCCTGAAGTCATACAGTTCAATACAATTCGAACGGGAATTAGGAAATGTGGACAACATCTGAACTGTAATGGCAAGCGATGGATGGTGAGCATCCTCTGGAACCAGGAAATAATCACAACACTCGACATTGATTTCAATGCTGGAAAAGACCAAGTCCAAGATACGATTATTACAATTGAGAACTGTATTACAGAGAGCCAGCTCATAAAAGTTAACGAAAGAGGCCAATCTTCTGGCAGAAGGAGAGCCCAGCTCCAAACAATACCTATCATTGGTAATTTCAGGTAAGCTAAAATCCCCCAAAAAGATCAACTTATCACCAATAGCTGCATAACAAGATTCCAGGTGACTCAAATAGGTATCGAAGTACTGGAAGCTAGAAGAGCAAGGAATGTAAACAGCGATTACTGTATGGCTAACACCCTCAAAGTTGATATTGACACCAAGACTCTCGTACGGATCAAGAGTTAAACAGGGACATAGATTAGAGCGAACCCTACGATTAACAGCAATCAGGACCCCACCGCCCATACCTTGTGGCCTATCTCTCCGATAAATAATATAGGAGTCGGTGAACAACTCACTGTCCATGATTCCATTACAGAACCACGTCTCAGTGATAACAATAACATCATAATCAGAAGCCAAGAGTGAAGTCAGAAATGAGTGTGTCTTTGTTCTCAAACCTCTAACATTTTGATAGTATATTGATAAATATTTATGCTGCTCATTCACTCTCTCCATGAAAGTAACAATTTTTAATAAATAGAAGAAAAACAAATAGATGGTAATAGTACTATTAAAATTGAAAGTACAAATTAAAATAGAATAAAAACAGTTAAGATATGGAATAAGATGAACGGATAAACCCATTCCTCACTCATCACCGATAATTGAGTAAACAATACTAAACTAAATCTAGACATAACAACCAAAAATGAAATCCAAAATAAACATAGAAGGAATGGATAAGAAGAAAAACAAAATAAAGCAAGGGTTTGCTGACCCAAAATTAAATAACTTGATAGATAGAAACTCTGTGATAACTAAGTACCCCAAACCATGTACACTCTCTCATACTCCTTTCCTCGCTCACTCACACACACACACACACACACACACACACACACAAACTTATCTTCACACACACAAACATTCATTCCATGCATGACATCAAACAGATTGTTAGAGCCATTAAACCTGCAGTTGCATATTCACTTTCATAACTAAAGAAAGAATATTGATTATTAATAGAGACAGCCCATCAAATATGCATGCACACAATATAAAAACAAGAAATAAATAAAAACTGATAAACAATAACAAGAATACTCAATCAAAATAGTTCACTCAGAGCACGAGATCAAACTGATTGTTCATTTTACAGTTTATTCAATTAGAATAACCAATTATTGCGAAGTGTCAGCAAATCGAGAAAAGGGCAGCAAATTGTCGTCCGATTGAATCACAGATACAGGTCCACCGTCCACAACTCTTGCCTTGATTCTTCCAGCTCGATCCACCCACAGGTATTTGATTTTAGCGGCTTTCACCAGCTGTCTGGCCTTCCCGAACAGGACTCTACGCTTTGCCGTTAACGATGCGTTGATGAATATGTGATTGGATCCAGTCAGACCAATATCACGTGTAGTTAGAACTCCCTCATCCTTCTTCAACTGAATGAAGTCCTCCGCATCCTCCCTCCTCGTGAACTTTACTATTATCCCAGGTGTAGCTTGATTGTTACGCTTTTTCAGTCGATGACAACAGCTGACTGCCTCGTAGCCCTTTTTAAATTTAATTGCTTTCCCTACATCCTGGAATAGCTTTTGCAAATTTTCATTTCTCGCCTCGGGAACACCGTGTATTTCGATACATTCTCTACGCAAATATTGTTCCAAATCATCAAATTCACTACCGAGTTTAATCACTTTATGCTTCAATTCTACATTTTCGGAACGGAGACACTTGATTGTTTCATTCTGACTAGCGATAGTCTTCTGCAATTCTTTCAGGAGCTCATTATTACTAGCAAGATTAGTACTAATAGGAAGCAAGGGGTTTGAGATTTTTTCGTCCATTTGAACAATAAACTCTTTCAAACAGTCCGAGATCAACACTTTGACTCGATCCAAAGTCAGCGGTTCAGTCACGAAAGCATCAGTGTAATCAAATGAATCGACATTACTCACTGAGATATCACCTTCCGTCAATGAGCGATTATGTCTCTTCATTTTAAGGCATTTACTACACGACCACGGCTTACCAGCGATATGTTGCAGTTCAACAGCAGTGAGATTTACACACTTAGCATGGTACATGTCCTTACATTGACCACATTTGATTTTATCCTTCTCGGTCCTCGCAAGGACTACGGAGCAAATCCCGCATGCACTCATACCGTCTACCAGTGGAAGAAGTAGTTGAAACGAAGAAATAGTCACTTTAACAAATTATATTTGAGTATGGAATTAGGTTAGATTTACTAGAACAACATTGAACAAGTGAAAGACGAGAGGCACGAATTGAGAGATAACGAGATAACGAGAGCAAAACAAAATTTGTCCGTTCTTCACAAAGTCCGTAGACTGACTGAATATTTGATTAGTGTCTTATTTGTTTTAGATTATCATCAAATCAGATTCGTCAAATCATACTAGAGAACTTGATCAATAGATTCACTACACAATCTCAAAGTCAGTAATAACTTATGTATTGCACAATCCGCCAACACTAATATCTTGTAATTCATTGTGAATACTTCAAATAATTATGTTGATTTGAAAGAATAATTCTCTGATTACTTTTAACAATAATATCTCAATTTAATTGTATCTCAATTCAATTGTATCTCTAATCAGTTCAAATAATATTTCCTTGCTATCAAATAATTTATGCATGACTGATTACTTTTACCAATAATATCTCAATTCAATTGTATCTCTAATCAGTTCAAATAATATTCCCTTGATATCAAATAATTTATGCATGACTGATTACTTTTAACAATAATATCTCAATTCAATTGTATCTCTAATCAGTTCAAATAATGTTTCCTTGATATCACATTATTTATGCATGACTGAATACTTTTAACAATAATATCTCAATTCAATTCTATCTCTAATCAGTTCAAATAATATTTCCTTGATATCAAATAATTTATGCATGACTGATTACTTTCAACAATAATTGTTTGCTATCAAATGATAATAATAACAATAATCAAAGACTTGTATGTGTACAGATTTTTTCCAATGATCAATTGTTTTATAAAAAATCTGTACACATACAAGTTAATAATATTTGTTTAAACTAACCTTTGTTTGTGAGAAGATTGCCTCGTCCCTGTCCCCGCTAACATCAGTCTCATCAAACACCAACCTCCTCTTCCCCTGCTTCTGCTTGATGTTGTTGCTCAGCGTTGTTAGCACCACATGCCACAGTGCCCAGGTAGCAGGTGGAGCCAAGTGCTGAACTGGGCTGTCACCCAGTACAATCTCCCCAGGCGATGGCGGCTCCATGGTGAGCGGAGGAGGAGGACCTGCAGCAGTAGAGGCGGCAGCAGCAAGGGCAGCTTTCTGCTGCAAGTAGTTGAGGATAGGCTCCTGGATAGGTGGGCTATCTAGGAGGATGAATGAGGACGAGGTTGACGATGATGAATTCATCTTGTATGATAGTGAAGTAGAGTATGTAGTACACTCAAATTTGACTGATGTAAATGATAATTTTGCTCACATTACATCTGTTCATATAGCATGCATTTCTCTCTCTGTTCCAGGCTCGTGCGAGTAAGAGCCACACAAGCTAGATTGTGAAAAAAATTCAAATTTCTCCCCTAGGACTCAGCACGGAGCAGCACCTACTGGTATATCTTCCCACATCATTATCAACATCATTCAGATTTGTAAGTATTCTCTCCTATCATGAAAAACTGTTACATCCACTCAAACATTCTATATTTTTCGAATAGCACTGCCTCTTGTGATGCTTATTGATTTCTAATATTATCAGTTATTAAATATGTCATTGTTTTCACAGCATTGGAGTGCTCACCTTACAACTCGGTTTCCAATCTCATAAGCAGTTGAGCTCTTGTCAAGGAAACATACCTGAGACATTACCTGAAAATTGTGCATACATCAAGAAGGAAGCATAGCCAGATAGACATCTATACCTGCACATCTATAGCTGAGGAGATACCTGTCATTCACGCATCAACCAACACATGTAATTACATTTTTACTTTGATTTTATCCTCAGAGGGGAGTCGGAGGAGAGGAAAATTCTCCTCCAATGACAATTACGCGATAATGATGATGATGAATCCGATTCCAATGGAATTACTCATAGCTATATAAAGAAAACAGCGCAACATATTCCCTGCGGTTATTGTTTTGTTGTTATCGATGTGAACGGGGAAATTGCTCATGGACCTGTACTCCATAGTTTAGATGAAAAAATCATGGAGAAATTTCTTCAGGAAATTACAGATCTCGGCAACATTTTGTACGAGGATATGAAATGCGAAATTCTGATGCAACATTTATCCGAAAGTCAAGAGGTCGAATTTCAAAATTCGGTAAACTGTGGGCTTTGCGCCAAACCATTCTTAGACACCGATATTTAATGTCATCACCATGAGCATGAAACCGGAAATTACCTATTTGCAGCCCACGTTTCTTGTAATTTATCAGCTCATACTCCAGAGTACATTTCATGTTATATTCACAATTTCTCCGGGTTTGATTCAAATTTCATTCTGAAAGTGCTCAGTAAATGTAAAAAAGAAATTTCCTGCATCGCTAATACGTCAGAGAGATTTTTGACACTTTCAGTAGGCAAAATTAAATTTTTAGATTCCTAAAAGTTTATGAATGAATCCATGGAAGTATTGGTGGGTAATTTGATAGAGAGAAAAGACATGGAAAAAAAGTTTGAACGTTTATTCCCAGTATTTCATGATCCACCATGCAAACACAGACATCTCTTGTTGAAAAAAGAATATATCGTTACTCATACATGAGTTTTCCCGAAAAATTTGCAGAAACATCACTTTCTCCCATCGAATGTTTTCATAATGATTTAACTGATACACCTCTGTCTCCCAAAGAATATGAGCATGCGCAAAGAATGTTCTTGATATTCAAACTGAAATCTCTCAGTGAATATCATGATTTCTATTCATGTTTGGATGTGTTGCTATTAGCGGAAGTTTTTGAATCTATGAGGTCTATGCTTTTTAGCTCATATGGCCTTGATGTCACTCATTTTGTTTCCCTCGCGCACTTTACCTGGAATTGCATGTTGAAGTACACTAAGGTCGAACTAGAGTTAATCACACATCCTGACTTGCATCTCATGTTTGAGGCGGGGATAAGGGGCGGGATCTCATTGATCGGTAAACATTATTGTTAGGTGAATAACAAGCATCTACCTGAGACATTCGACCCCTTAAAACTGAGGAATTATCTCCTTTATATTGATGCAAACTGTTTATACTCAAAGCCCATGAGTTGAAACTTACCTGTTGGAAATTTCAAATTCCTCACAGAGGAAGAAATTTCTAAGCTTGATTTCGCAAATTTGGACAGCAATTCAGAAACTGGATATGTAATAGAATGTGATCTCAAGTATCTGAAAGAGTTACATGATAAGCATGCCAGCTTCCCACTTGCGCCTCTTCACCAAACACCTCTACAGGAATTGCTGTCAAACTATCAAACAAATGAGAACAGTCAAACTGGAACCAAAAAGCTCATGAACACACTTTTTGAATGTGAGAAGTACATTGTTCACTACCTCAATTTAAAACTCTACCTCCAGCTCGGTTTGCAATCAATGAAAGTACATCGCATAATTAGCTTTTCCCAATCTCCCTGGCTGAAAAGCTACATCGACTTCAATATCTGCAATAGACAGACCATGAAAAATAAATTTGAAGTATCTTTTTTTAAGGTGTGTTCCAATCTTATTTTTGGCAAGACTATACAATCAGTCCGGGAACATATCAATGTTAAAATTATCACAGACGAAAAACAATTGGATAAGTACATTTCAAATCCGTTATGCAAACACTGGCAAATAATTAGTCCAACGTGATCGTGGTTTTCTCTCGTAACTGAAAATGAACAAGCCTATCTATTCCAGGTTTTCTGTACTGGAGTTGAGTAAATTCTATATGTACAATTTTTTCTATTGTAAATTGCAAAAAAATTTACCGTGGGATCACATAGAACTCTGTATGACCGATACCGATAGTTTTCTTTTAAATGTAGAAGTAGAGGATGTGTACCAGTTGATTAAAGATAATTTGAACCTCTTCAACACTTCTAACTACCCCCCTTACCGCCCCTGCTTTTCCATGGAGAGAAATAAAGTTGTAGGAAAGTTCAATGATGAGACAGCCTCAAAACCTATCAGTCAATTTATAGGCCTACGATCTAAACTTTACTCCTATTCAGTATGTAATGAGAATGAAGAACCTGTAAATAAATGTGTAGCAGAGGGTGTACAGAGCGGAGTGGAATGTAGAAAACTTAATTTTAATTTATACAAGAAATCGCTGATTGAACATTGTGAACACATTGAAAAATTCAATATGATGAGATCCTATAATCACAGCATGTATCAGATTGAATGTGTGAAAATCTGCTTGAGTCTTTTCGATGACAAGAGATACATTGCAAAGAATGGTGTGGACACTTTGCCTTTTGGACATCATAGAGTGCCAACAATGCTCTGACTGATTGCTCAGTATGTCCTGTGAGCATCATCCAACAACACTAATTTTGATTTCTCGTTGTGAATATGAATATTATTAGATCCAAGATAGTGTTAGAACTTCATAGCGTGTCATGTGTCAATAATCCCACTCTCAAATATGAGTTGAAAAGTGGAAAAGACTTGCTTCAAGCTGATCTCATTGAGATGAGAAGTTTCTCACGTTTTAAAAAAGGTTATAGGTATATCTTGGTTGTTATTAATAGTTTTTCAAAATTTTCATATTGTGAACCATTGAAAGACAAGAGTCAAGCCAATCTGTATTTGATGCACTCGAACCAATTATTTCTGAAAATAAGGGAGTTAAGTTGTTCTAATCAGATCAGGGTAGAGAATTCTTTAATCCAAAAGTTAAAGCATTATTAGATAGATACAGTATTTAACACTTCCATGTTTTCAGTGATAAGAAAGCTTCCATAGTTGAAAGGTTTAATAGAACAATTAAAGCAAAAATTTATAGATATTTAACTGAATGTGGAACCAAAAACTGGATAAGCAATCTAGACAGTTTGGTTTGAAATTATAATGCAACAATGCACACTTCAATTAGAATGAAACCTTAAGATGTCCACAAGAAAGATCGTTATCATGTTTTGATGTCTTTGAATTTTGCATTCAATAGACGATATAAATTGAAAAATTCATAACCAAAATTTAAGCTAGGAGATATTGTACGAATCTCAAAGAAAAGAAGTTTTTTCGATGAATCTTATAACATAAATTGGAGCACAGAGTATTTTGTGATTCATTCTATATTCCCTTCTCAACCTGTAACGTACAGCTTGCGAGATCTAAATGGAGAAGTAATTAGTGGTAGGTTTTATGGAGAAGAAATTAGAAAAACACAATGTAACGAATCGGAGAGACGAGTATATCTGATTGAAAAAATATTTAAGTGTGATAAAAAAGGATTGCTTGTTAATTGGATTGGATTTTCATAACCCAGTTATATTAGTAGAAGTCAACTATTGGATGAAAAATAATCTATTGTAATATCATGTTGTAAATAATCTATTGTTATATCATGTTGTAAATAATCTATTGTTATATCATGTTGTAATACATTGCATTCACTGTAAATATCATGAACATTTGGTGTAAATATAATATGTCTTTATCAAAAAATGCTTCTCAATTTCATTTCAATCTGTAGTTTAATTTTCGTAATTTGCTTCACATTGCATTCACTGTAAATATCATGAACATTTGGTGTAAATATAATATGTCTTTATCAAAAAATGCTTCTCAGTTTCATTTCAATCTGTAGTTTAATTCTCGTGATTTGCTTTAGAAAATCTTTGAGCATGCGATAGATGAAGAGAAGCAGAGCATAAAATAGGGTGTGAGACAGAGAGTGCAGATACTTCTATCCTGTGCTGTTTGCATTCTCGTAAAGAGGGAGAGGGAGAGAGAGGGAATGATATATTGAAGTGAGAAACTTCAAGCGGTTTGCTACTGCATTCCTGTAGAAGGGGGGAGTGAGAGCTAGCACATGCTGACCGCATTCGAATGTGATAACACACACACACACACTCTGAGAGCCATGTGCTAGCTCACACTCCCCCTTTGATAACAACAACATTTATAACTTACAAAAAAATTTTAGTTCCTTATCAGATCACATGCTGTACACGTGTCTAACATGAGTAATATTCCGATAGTGAATTTTTAAAAGATTATAGGACAGAAAGAAAACCCAGCATGGTGTAAAAACGGTAAGTTGCTACCCCATAATGCAAGGATCCTTATAATAGGGTCTTTGGGGTGTGGGAAGACCAATTCACTAATTAATTTAATTTTTTCAAAGAATGGGTTGAGATTTAAAACTATATACTTACATACCAAGAGTGACTATCAAGATGAATATATTTTTTAAAAAAAACGTTTTTTTCCAACATGGAGGATATTGAATTTCATATAAACAACAATTCTGAAACCATACTACATCCGAACAAAATATCAGAATATTCTTTAGTTATATTTGATAATTTACAACTTAATCATGAACCTCAAATAATAGAATATTTTACTATGGGCCGACATCATAATATTGACACAGCATATTTAATTCAGAGTTATGGAGCTATGCAGAAACATTTCACTAGGGACAATGCAAATATGATCATAATCTTCAAGATAGATTTATTGAGTCTCAAATTAATTCACAAAGATCATGTTGGAGGAGATATTTCTTATAAAGATTTCAGTAAACTTTGCCATAAAGTTTGGGATCGTAAACCTCATAATTTTGTAACCATTATGATCGAGTGCGGAATTAATAGCGGCAAATACCAAGATTCACTTGATACGTTTCTTACCGTTCAGTAGAGATTAATTCTTTGTACAGTCATGTTGTCTGAAACATGTAGGAGAAAACTAAATAGCAAGAATGTCAGTTTAATCGATAAGATTAAGAAATTGAGAAAAGTAATCACTGACAAGCATAAAAGCTTACTTAATTTTGAAAAATGATCAGAGGAATACAATAGGAAAACGCTCTCACCGTTGATAGAGCCCATAATCGAACTGGGAAAAACCAAATCTAGTTTCCAATCCAATCATGGTTTTACACCAAAAAAGGAAGAAGTGAAAGAGAAAGAAGACAGCATGGAGATTGATGAGGAGGAGGCGAGTTATGATAAAAGCTATGGGAGTTCAACAGAGAATCTTTTAAGCTCAAATAAATTTGAAAACAGTTTACTTGGTTCTAGTAAAAACGATGAGGTGTTGGCACAGTACCTAAAAACGTTTCATGCAGAAAAGTTGAATAATTCAATTAGTTATGGAATTTCATACAATTCTAAAGATGACGTGTATTGGAGATCAGCAAGTAATATTCGATAACTGGTATATAGATATTGATAATGACAGATTTCGTATGACAGACGGTTTACTTAAGTTATTATTCAGTTCAAAGCCGAATTTGAATCTTTATAATCAGAGAGATCTGGATAGGTATAAAAGAATCTTAACACTCACAAGCATACATTTATAGATCGAAGAGGGTATGTTAAATGTAATCATGAAATTAAATTGCAAATGATTCAGAAATCATTTCCCAGTAAAAAACTTGGTAAAAAGGAGGGATGGGGTCTATTGAAATTTGCAAAAAATAATTCCCATGATAGAATTAATCAATACTTTGATAATTTTGACGAATTAGTGGAAAGATTAAATTTACTCTATTTCTCAAGAGCTTCTAGCAATACTAGACATGATGTTGAGATTGCATTTATAATTGAAGAGCTAAAAGAAGCAAAACTAATTGTTTAGTGTAACAATGACTTTGCATCGATTTGGTCAGATTGATACACCTAGTAGTGCTAATCTTACATGCAATATTGACTCGATAACACAGAAAATAATTGAACCAATAAATCAGCATGGAATCAGCGAAGCTGTGAAATTTTATTAAGATCCACAAATAAACAAACTCGTTTCGGAAAATACTAAGAATATCGGTGTGAGCATAATTGAAAGAGAACATATTCTAAGTTAATTACAAAATTTTAGTGCCAATATTGATAAAGCTATTGCAGATAGAACTCTAACCTTAGAATCTGCTCTAGGAGAAGTGAAAACTTTAACAGACAGCATTTCATCCCAGTTGATCAGTATTAACAAAGATAAAGTTGATAAGGGTTATTTAGATGAGGAATTAAAAGGCATATCAGATAAAATTAAGAATTTGGAGGTCTTGGACAGAAACTACCTCAATACTAAATTGAAACAGCTTAGTACAGAAATTTTTACTAAAGTAAATGAAACACAGCCATCACCAATTGATAAGCAATATTTAGAATCTGCTTTGCAGAAATTGACTAGTTCTTCATTAACAAAGGAAGAGTTTGAAAAACAATTATCTGAAATGGCGAGTGCAATAAAAGCTAATTTTATGGATGGTATTGAACAATTCATTACAAAAGATGCTATTGCTACTCTGATTAATCGAATTGCAGACAAGTATGCAACTAAAAATGATATAGGAGATCTTATTAAGAAATACAAGATGGAAGTCGCTGTGAAAAGCGTTCGTGATGAAATAGCTGATGCAATTAGAAATTCGGAAGAGGGGTCTGATATGAGGCTGCAATGTTCGCCTGCATTCATAGATTATCTTAATTTATTCATCCATAAGATAGCTTGTGATATTGTCAGTGGCTATGCATGTGTTAGTTTTAATATGAATTGGATAGGAGCTAAGCAACATAACCTTTCCAAAAATCAGGTTGCAGAAATGATAACAACAAAAATGGGATTAGCACAATATAAAGGCTCAGTGTTGTCTCCGAAAACATAAAATCTTGTGAAAGGATAACACTAGGCATATGAGGGGAGAAATTTGAATTTGAAGTACAGTGAACTCTAACGGTTTTCTTGCTGACACAAACACATGCTACTTCCAGATGATAAATCAGAGTCATTATACATTTTTTTTCATGTGTCTATGATTGACACCCGACACATGCAAAAAAATATTCTTTGCATCATTTGATATGTAATATACCCATTAGACCGTTCCGTCACCGGCCAAGCACGGAGCGTGCCATGCATGTCCAGGTCAACATTTGTCGGCCAGTATATTTTGTCTGTGACAAAAGGCTCCGTGCATGGTATGTGACGCCTGCAAACCCCGTTGTAACCGCACATGTGCCGCGTTGGTAACCGGTGTAGACACCATTGTGGTAAAGTACCTAGTTAGTTGCTACTTGCTGGTTGTAGTTATACATTAGTTGTGGTTATATCATTTTCAATTTTTCTCTACAATTCATTAAACTGGAAAGACGTCATATGGAAATATAAGAAAAACTTTTCTTCATCATCCATTAGGTGCCTATATAATGTCCAATACTCCCCCTCAGTTTTCCGTTTTCTTAGAGATTCGTGAATCCAATAGCGCCTCTGAGTTCCTCTATTCTCCTCTTCCTCGTCCAAAATGATTGCAACCATTGCCAATTCTGTTTATGATAATCGCCCAATAGCCATTTATTTGAAAATAATTATGTGAATACTGATTAGAACACTATTTCACAACACTGCAAAATACATACATCTGTTCATCGCTACATTCTCTTGCTAACTGACGCGTTCCCAACAACTTCTGACCGGGCATCATATGCGTGTCATACCCGTATCATACGCGTACCATATGCGTAATGTACTGGCATAGAACGCTGTTGATCCGTTGTAGTGGGCATAGTTGTTATTTTACATGCCTGGCTTGGCAAAAATGAAGAAGAAGAGAGGTAATTATGAATCTATGAATGAAATGAGAGCATGAATGCACCAAACCCTACCAAGCTGGTGACCTTATGCTGATGTATCATTTATTAATGATGACAGAAGCCTCGATTTAAACAAATAGAGATCCAGATTCCTTTATTCATGAGTTTAACAAAACATAATTTAACTTACATTCTAGCATTGAAAATGAATACCAGTAGTGGTAAAATTACATGGTGAATCATATTAAACTGATGGGTTCTACAATAATATTAAGCAAGAATAATGATGAAAAATGCATAAGTAAAGATACTACTGTAATGTTTCACCATGAAACGGTGAAGATTGGACCTTAAGAAGTCCATTCTCAGAGAGGGTATCAAGGATACCCTCCCATTCAGCACTTAACCGTGAAAAAAAAAGTTGAAAATTCAAACGAAATATTACGTCTAAGCGAAAAAAATTAAGAAAAAGGTATCAATAAGTAAAAACTAAATCATTTAGTTAAATCAATCAACAGAAAAGAGTAAATGATAATAAGGGGAAAAAATAAAGAAAAAAAAAATTACCAATAATTCGGAAACCAATATGATATAATAATTGGAATAATGAGGTAGTGAAATTAGTAGGGGGAAATAGTCAGTTTAAGGAAGATTTTTTGCTCGAAATCCTTCTTCCCCATCTAACTCCTCTCCAATCACACCTCCCCCAGCCACCTCTACCATCCCCCAAAATAGAATGGGTGTTCTAAAATAGATTTTCCATCTCCCCCACCACTCTCTCTCTCTCTCTCTCTCACTCTCTCTCTCTCTCTCACACTCTCTCACTCTCTCTCTCTCACACACTCTCTCACTCTCTCTCTCTCACACACTCTCTCACTCTCTCTCTCTCTCTCTCATTTAACATTATCTTAGACATTCATCACTAAAATATTACAGTACTCAATTCACTACTTTTATCATTATTGCAACTCCCAATAGTTGATTATACTTCTAATACTATATAACATTTTTTAAACTTCACCGTTCAATCCTATTTAAAACCCATCTAAAATAATCTAGCTCTTTCTCAAGCGTCTCCTCTACTTCTTATTTTTCTTTCTCATTTCTTGATTTTTGCAATGATGATTATTATTCTTTTCTAATCTTCTTTGTCTTCTTCTTCTCCTTCTCTTTCTTCTTCTTCCCTTCTTCTTCTTTCCTCGATCAATTCAAGATTACAATACAATGTTCTATTTCTTATTCTATAGTTCAGTTTCATAATTTCTTCTCAATTGTGCACATTCCTTCTTTCTCTTCTTCCCCATTATTATCATTATTTTCCTTGTGATTTTTCCACTAGCTATCCAGCATGTTCAAATGTTTATTTCTGTTTCTATCTCTATTATTTCTCTTTCTACCTTTTCTCTTTCCATCTGATTACTTTCCACTAATATCCATATTTGATATTCTGTTTTTTCTCACATTAAATCATACTATTCCTCTTTCATTTTATGCAAATATTATTCATCATCAGTTGTATTATGTATCTATTCTCAATTGATAACTTTCTTCAAAGATCTTTTGTTTTTCTGCTGGCTTTTTCTTCTCTTTTGCAGTTTTTAATGGATCCCTTTTGACTCTATCTCCACCTTGAACACGATCTTCCACTACTCGATTCCATCTCTCTCTATCTCAAATTGGACTCGATTTTCTACCACTGGATTTCATCTCTCTCCGTCACCACTTGGACTCAATCTTTCCACTACTGGATTCCTACTTGCACAATCTTCACTTCGACTCGATCTCCCACTACTGGATACCTTCTTGCTCTACCTCCACTCGGACTCGATTCTTCCAGTACTGGATACCTACTCGCTCTATCTCAACTTGGACTAGATCTCACACTACCAGTTCTTCCTCAATCTTCATCTTATTCACCATTAGGTGAATTATTCATCACCGTAACTCCACAGATCACATCTACATCTTATTGATGTGTTTAGTGAATTTTTTGAACTAGTGTTTTTGAATAGTGAAGGGAGTCGAACTGTCAAAGCATACAGGATGCACTCGAATCAAGAGACTTTTTCATTTAGGTTGAGTTTTATCAGTTTCATCCCCATTTTCCCCGTCATGTGTTGTTCTGAGGTCGGTTCACAATTGGTCTGCTGCTTCCATGATGCCTTTCACTGAAATGTCAGCTCACTCGCCCTCAAGTAGGTGTGATTATTTCAATAATAGTAATAATGACGCAGGTATGTTTCTAGCAAATAAGCTCCACTCTTCCAAAAAACTTTTCAAGGCTGCTCACCTTATCCAATCCCTTAGCTGCCACATTGATGAACTCAGAGCAATCTTCCGTTTTCAGGACTTCAATATAATTGGAATTTCCGAATCATTTTTGAAGCCTAGTATTTCATCAAATTTTGTTGCATTACCTGGATATAATCTTTTCCGGAATTATAGATTGAATGAAGCTTGTGGGGGTGTAGCAATTTATGTGAAAGATGGTATCAAAACAAAAGTTTTAATCACATCTAAACAAGAGTATTGTTCCAGACCAGAGTTTATGCTACTTGAATTATCCTTATCTAGTACTGATAAATTATTGGCTTCAAGAAACTCTACAACTTGTGAATGAACAATTCTCTCAAGTATTTTGGACAGAGCAGGTAAAATACTAATTGGTCTGAAATCTTCAACTTTATTGGGAGAGGTGACTTTGTTTAGTGGATATACTAGAGCAAGCTTCCAATTTTCAGGAAATTCGTTGTTTTCTAGGGATTTGTTAAAAATGAATGTTATGGTGGGCAACACTGCAAACAATATTTCTTTAATAAATTTAATTGGTATGTTATCCACCCCCATTGCATTGCTGTGACTACGTTGTATTGTTTGAAAACGTCCAGTTCAGATATTAGTTGGAAGTTGGATTTGTTTTGAAGTGGTACATTTAGATTGGTTACCTGATGTTTCAGATTATTAATATGATTATTGATGACTGTCTCGTCACGTTGTGTCGAGTGAGAAACGAAATGTTTGTTAATATCGTCCAAAGGTAAGTCAATTTCAGTTTGGGATTTCTGTTTACCAAGGCCAAATTCTTTTATTCCGTGCCATAGTGATCTAGAGTCTTGTCTATTGTCTGTCATGAATGAGTTCAAGTACCTAGTCTTCGAATTCCGTAGCTGTTGTTTTACTTTATTTCTCAAACTGCGATACTCAATTAAACTGTCTAAGTCAAATGTCTTTTTAAATTTTCTGTGAGCTTTGTCTCTTTGTCCCATCATTTTGAGTATTTCAGGAGTCATCCATGGTACACGTCGTTTTCTGTTTATCCTCCTTGTCACATAGGGTGCATGTTTATCATACAGATTGAGTGTCAAATTTTAAAAAGTTTCAACCATTGCATTAACAGTGGGTAAGGTTTCAATCTGATGCCAGGGGGTTTGAGCAACGTCAGTCAAAAAAGCGTCTTCGTCAATGTGTTTGAAGTCTCTGTAAGTAATAAGTTTCTGAGTGGGTTTAGGTGCCCTATGAGAGAGTACACAGTGAATCAAGTCATGTCCTGAAATAGCTGGCACAGAGATTTGACCAATTTCAACAACCTCATTTGGATCACTAACTATTAGTAAGTCAATGAAAAGAGAGAGAGAGAGAGAGAGATTTGCATTATTGAGTACTTTATTTATGTAGATTACAATATATACTGGCTTTCACAGTTATATACAATAGCTTACAATACAGCAAAATTATAGATGAATTTACATAATATAGACTAAGAAAATGATTATTGAACTTCATATGATATGAGAAGAGCAATTTTGGTAATAACTATAGATAATATTGTTATGCATCTACATAAATTGGCGTAGCTTTGGACATATCAAGGTCCATTCTTTGGGTACATAAGAGAAGTCCAGAACCAATTTCTTCATGCGAAATTTCCTTGTGGTAGATACAGAGTGGCCCAAAAACCTCATATTTTCGGCTCATTTTCCAGTTTTCAGCTATTTCTGCCAAATCTCGTGATCAGACAGAAAAATTTGCTTCTGCCTTTGTTTTAGAGTATGAAATTCTGTATGAAATGAGATCATTCGGAACTCTTCATCTGCAATGAGTACTGAGTTTCGATTTTTCAAAAATGAGTGAAATTTGAAGAAAAAAATCAATTTTGAAGAATTTTAGTTTTTGATCAACAATATCTCACGATTGTGACTATTTAGATGTATAATTCAAAATCCCTCTGGGCGTATTTTTGTGCTCTACAATCTGAGATCAGGTAGAGCGCTCTATCTCATATATATTTCCAGGTACACATGACAACAATGCTCCTTGTATTGTGAAAAACACCTAATTTTAAGCTTCAACCATCATCACCAACTACATTGTCCTCACATTAATATATCGCAAAATGACATAAGTTTATAATATTATGATCTATGTGAATCACCCGTTTGATGCATTTCAGTATTTCCTAGTGGAGAGGCGCGCTCAAGGACACCTTAAGGATCAAAATTCCAATCACTTTTAACTTTTGACATAATGCTCAGATTTCATCGTACTACACTTCATTCTCGACTTGTCAAGGCGGTCTACAATCATGCATCATAAGTCAAATTCGGTAAAAAAATGGAAAATTTATTGTTGAGTGTACTTAAGCTCATATTCCAATATACAAGAAATGGCCAATTTCTATATTCAAAGCTATGTATCTCGGTAACCCCTTATTATAAAAATCATTACTTAATCTTGAAATGTACAATAGAATTTTATCTTTCATCTGCTGTGAACGATTCATAAAAAAATATGTTCGTGAAGTGAGATTTGATTGCTGAAAAAAATCCGGAAATTGTGGATATTTTTCTCATATAAACGGTTTTGGAAGTTCTATGATCGGGAAAAGTGATTGAAGATCGATTTTAGGCAACTGAGCTCGTAGAAGATGAATTTGCCCACAATTTGGAATCAATGATGAGTTTCTATGATGTATCAGACTCGTTTCAGAAACTCTTGATCAACAGTAAAATCATGAAAAAAAATGTAAAAACTGAAATCGCCAATTTTAAAATATTCTGTAACTTTCGAATAGTATTGGAATCGAAAGTATTATCCATTGGAGTGGGTAGAGGGCGATAATTTTCACATCCTCACCAGATTTGGAAATTTTATCAAAAGTATTTCACAAGACATGCAGCTTTGAATATAGAAATTGGCCATTTTTTGTGTATTGGAGTATGGGCTTAAGTACACTCAACAATAAATTTTCCATTTTTTGACCAAATTTGATTTCAGACCGCCTTGACGAGCCGAGAAGAATAAAGTGTAGAACGATGAAATCTGAGCATTGTGTCAAAAGTTAAAAGTGATTGAAATTTTGATCTTTATGGTGTCCTTAAGCGCGCCTCTCCACTGGGAAATTTCTGAAATGAAGTGCATCTAATGGGTGATTCTCATAGATCATAATATCATGTACGTATGTCATTGTGCGGAATATTAATGTGAGGACAATGTAGTTGGTGATGATGGTTGCACCAAATATGCTACCCTACCGTGGGTGAATGACCTCTCCAACATTCAGTTTCAGGGTGGTCATTAATTTTGAAGCCTTCTCCTCAATTTTGAGTACCTTTAATATTTCTTAGTAGACCTATTTAGCGTTTCCAGGTATTAAGAGAACCAGAGGATCAGAGAGGACAGGCTCATTGTTAGAACGCATGCATGAATGCATAATTGTGAATGGGTAGTTTGAATGGCATGTGGTAGAATGGCATGTTTCGTAGAATGACGAACAGCACTTTTCATGCATGGTTCTTTCATCTAGGAATTCTAGAAAGTTGAGCATGTGGTAATAATTAAGGATTTCGACAACCATGTGACAAAACTAGTTCAGAGGTCAATGACATAAATTTCAATTGAAATTCAAAAAGCTTTTGTAATTAAATAAATAATAAGATATCATAGGTTAAATCACCTACATCACTTATTCCATTTAATAAAGATCACTAAAAATGGGTAATTTAGTATTAGTTGGCCTAATATAAATTGTATTTGAATACCGGTAGTTCACATACTCATGAGTATTAGGTAGGCTGCTTTTTATAGTTTAGGGTAATGCACTACAAATAATTATGTATAAAAAGACAATGAATATAATGTTACTAAGTCACATTTGAATTTGATTTGATGTATTCATCCTTATTCTTGTATTACTTTTGATGTAATTTATGTATCTAGATCTTGTTAATTTGATGTATTTATTCTTATTTTTGTATTGCCTTTGATGTAATTGATGTATGTTGCTTTGATGTATTTATTCATATTATTGATGTTTTAAAAATGTAAATTGAATCTTGGAGAAAAGTATTAATTATTGTATGTCATTTTCATGAATCAGTTTCATAGCTGAGAATCAGGGAAAATATTTTTTATTGAAAGAGCTTCATTTTTTTATTACAGACTCTAGATTATTACTCCTCTGAAAGAGAATTGCAAGTAATAAATAAAGTTTGAAGTAGAGTCCCCATTATTTTTTAATACTGGAAAGATGAACATTGGCAAATAGTGGTGGTAGTCACAGATCCCTTATGAAGAGGAACCCCACATATGAGCGACAGGTCGACACATTAGGCTATTTATGGAGGAACGAGAACGTCCCAAGCCAGTCTGGAAGAATCGGTCATTGAGAGGTGTCAAGTGTCCTGTGTTGAAGTTTTCTCTGGGATTTGCAGACAGCAGCATCAGATATCACAATTCATAGGAGAGTGATGTGATCAAGCTACAGTGAGTCTTATCCTCAGTTTTATTTTCAACACATAGTCTACTAGAATTTCAATTATTGATTTGTGACTCCACTAGCCAAAAATAACAACAACCTTCCAGTGTCCTTTTCAAAGTAGGGTTTAATCAATTAGTAATTTCAGAGGAACAGTTTTTTATTCAATATTTAGATTCCAAAATTATTTTAAAGTAGTCTTTTGAATTTAGTTTTGAACATTTCTTTAAACAGATACATTTTATTGATAATTGTATATATCGATTTTGATTCATTTAATAAATAATATTCTAGTAATTTTTGATATTTCATCTTACTTATTCAATTTCATCAATTGATTATATTTTTGATTCTGTTTAGTTTTTGAAGCTCTTTCCATATTCCATTTGTAAGGCTTCTCAGCACTATTTCATTTTCATTTCATTCAGTTTAATTTGAATTCTCAATATAATTCAGCAATAACTTATTGATCTTTTGTTTCATTCAACAAATCCCTAATTCACGACCCAGAGTAAGAGTTTCAGGTCAATTTTATTTATATTTTACCATTTTCCTGGTGTTTATCCGGGAATTATCATTTCCCAGTCGAAAAGACTGGGTGGCGCCCAAAAGAAGCCATATATATTGGCAAATTATTTATTGAATTTAATTGATTAATCCTTATTTGATTATTTTTCAAATTTCGAGTTACTTTACTTAATGAGCAAGATGACAGAGAGTTCAAATTGTTGCCGCCAACGTGAGGCATTGATTCTCATGTTAATCTATCGGATTTGTTGATTAAAGCAAGAGTTTTTTGTTTTGAATTTCCCTTAGTATTGATTTTTAGTGTCTAATCTATATCTCTTTCATATTATTTATTATTGGATTAATTATGCTTATTATGCGTTTATTATGACATGTTCTTGTGGTAATTCTTGTGTTCTTGTGTGTAAATTTTTGTGTTAAACTTGTGTAGTGGGGTAGAATATTCTTGAGTCAGTGCTGGGGATTATAATTGGTTAAGCTATAGTGAAAGTTTATCTTCATCAGTGGGCTCTATAGTACCTAGTGATATAGGACATGTATTTTAGGGTATGTTAGTTTATAATTTGAGAAATAGGCGTATAATTAATTCTGAAACCGAAATGGCTGATAGCGAGGGAAATCTTAATGAACAGTATACTGAAACTAGCGAGGGTTATTCAGGTGACAGCAGCCCGGTAGATTCAGATAATTTAGAAGATACTTCTGAAGCCTATAATGTCCAAGTAGGGATGGGAGCAGTTAATGATCCTCACACTACTCAAACCCATGACTCAACTAGCGAGGGAAGAGTGGACCCATAAAAAATAATCATGGAAGGTTCAAAAGAAGAGTTAGGTGCCTTTTTTCGAGAAAATAGAAAAGAAATAGCAGTCAAATTTGACGAAGTCAGGAAAGAAATAGGAAAAGAGATCCAGGAAGTTTCCAAAGAGGTAAAGAATTTACAATCTCTTAAAACAATTGTTGAGAAGATACAAAAAGATGTAGGTTTTCTAGAGAAGAAGATTGTAGAAAAAACGGAAGAATTTCGTAATGAAATTTCTAAGAAAATCTCAGTAATTGAAAACACCGTTGAAAAAGTTGACGCGAGATCGCGAGAATAACAACAGAGATTGCTTCAGTTAGAAAAGAATTATCTGGAAAAACCGTGGAGATTGACAATGAGGCGTTGAAAAGAGTAGAACAAAGATTAGACGAGTTCCAGCAAGAGAAAAATAGGATTTATGATACTCTAGAAATAGTCAGGAACAGATCTATTGTTGTAAATACGAATTGCCGTGGATCCGATGACGTTCCTAAGTTCGACAAATTCCGCGAGAATCCTATACAATTTCTCATAAAAGTTAAGGAATATCTCCAACGAAACAGTCGGGAATCTTGGGCAGAACAGGCCGGTGTGATAGAGAAATCATTCGACAATCAAGAGGCAGCGTGGTGGATGATTGTGCAAACGACTATCACAACGTTTGAAATATTTGAGGAGAAGTTTAAAGCAAAATTCTGGAATGAGAAAATACAGGATACTGTGAGAGATAGGATGAAAAATGGAAAATTTGTGAGAGGGAGAAAGTTGAATGCTAATGAGTATTTCATCAAACAAGTACTTATTGCACGAAATTTGGAACCAGCAATGTCGGAAGAATAAATTATTGTAAAGCTTGCTAAACACTACGGAGTAGGCTTGGAGAGTGCCAGATTTGATAGAAATATTAAAACGGTTGAGAACATGGAGCGGTTACTAGAAAAATGGACTGAACAGAACATTGATGCTGATCAGAAAGGTTCGAAAGAGGCTGGGAAAAAGGAGAACAAGGTCGCCAATCAGAATTCGATGGAACGAAGCAACCAAAGCCCGAAGTTTGAGAGAAGAAATTACGACAATCAACAGGAACAAAGGCAGAATGATAATCGACAGGATAGAAGGAATTATGGCAATCAGAATTACAACCATAATAATCATTTCAATGGAGGTGGACGAGGTGGAAGATGGAACTCGAACTATCACGGGGATTGGCGAAATAATGATTACCAGCAGAATTGAAGAAATGATGGTGAAAGGAATCATAATAGAAGCTATGAGGGTGCAAATAAGGATGATAAAACGGGAACCGCGAAAGTAGCTGAGAGCAACAAGACAAAAAACTAATTAATGTACCTGTGAGAGCCCGATCGCAGTGTCAAGAAAGTGGAGAAGGGCGACAAGAAAACTCTACGTCTACCCCATTAAGAAATTATACTGTAAATAGTATAGGAATAAGAACATAGAAGACATAGAACATAGAAGAAGAATTATTAGATGAATATATTTCTGTAAATAAATTGATAGATGATAAACTAGCTAGAGCACTAATGTTGAATGTCAAAATAGGAAGCAAGAACATGAAAGTATTAATTGATACAGGATCTGCTGTTTCAATATTAACGAGAAGTAAATTGGAGGAGATAGAGAAAGAGACAGGAGAATTGAGACATCTTCCTGCGACTGGAATTCCTATTATTGGTGTTACGGGAATTAGAGCTAAGAAGATAACAAAGCAAGTTTTGATAGATATTTTTGTAAATAATAAACGCATGCCAACAAATTTCTTAGTTGTAGATAATTTGAATATAGAAATGTTAATTGATTAGTTAATATTGACACAGAGGAAATACCATTGTATATAGATGGAGAGTGGGTTACGGCGAAGCTTGAACAATTGACAGATGAAGAGCGAGAGATAGTGGCCAGTTGTCGAGTTGACATTCAAAGAAACGAGGAAGACAATAGGTGGAAGGACTTCTTAGAAGGGCAGGAAGACAAGGCGAGAGAGAACTATTCAAACATTGACCCTCAACCACTGTTAAGAATACTGGAACATCACAAATCAGTATTCAGAGAACAAATAGGTTGTGTAAAAGATTTTGAATATAGATTAGAGGTAACGACTGATAAGAAATTCGTATGTAGAGCGTATCCCGTACCGAATTCTAAGAAGGAGGCAGTGAGAGCCGAATTGGAGCTTATGAAAAAACAGGGTATCATTGAAGAATGTAACTCGGAATTTATCAATCCATTAGTGATCGTCGACAAAAAAGATGGATCAATTAGATTATGTGTCGACGCACGTAGTCTTAACAATGTTCTAGTAAAATATCACACGACTCCACACACAATTGATAATATTCTTCAACGTTTCCACAATAGAAAATATTTCAGCAGTATTGACCTTAAAAGTTCTTTTTGGCAATTAAAGCTCACGGAAGATTCGAAGAAATTCACAGCTTTTAGATTTGAAGGTAGGGTATTCTGTTTCCAACGACTCCCTTTTGGATTATCTGTTTCAACGGCGGGACTCGTCAGAGCAATGCAGAAAGTCTTAGGGGATAAGCTCTCAGATAAAGTCATTATCTATGTTGATGATCTTCTAATTATGACTGAGAGTTATGAAGAACATTTGGAAATATTAGATAAGGTGTTAGAAGAGTTGAAAATAAATGGAATGACGGTAATCATTGAAAAATCGAAGATACTGAGAAAAGAAGTGCTATTTTTAGGGCATATTGTTTCACAGGAGGGAATAAGAATGAATGAGGCTCGTGTAGAAGCGATAAAAAGTTTTCCCAGTCCAAAGAACAAGAAGGGACTACAAAGTTTTCTTGGTATGTGCAATTTTTATCGCCGATTTCAAGATAAATATGCAGAGGCTACGGTACCGTTTAAACACGTTTTGAGTAGCAAGAATACCTGGAGATGGGGACTACAGGAGAAACAAACATTCCAGGACATAAAAGAGAAATTCTTGGAAAGTATACATGCTAAAACATCCAGACTTTAACAAACCGTTCATTATCACCTGTGATGCTAGTGGATTTTCGGTAGGCGGTTATCTATCACAAATTAATGATGAAGGAGAAGAGCAAGTGATAAGCTTTGCGAGTAAGACTCTTAATAAACAAGAAATCAATTACAGCACAACGGAGAAAGAACTGTATAGTGTAGTTTTTTGTTGTATAAAATTCCGAGAGTATATACTTGGAAACGATCTAACCGTCAGAACAGACCACCGAGCAATTACGTTTCTGAAATCATGTCATTTGCCAGCGGGAAGATTGACAAGATGGTCATTACTACTAGCCGCTTACAACATCAAATGGGAATTTTTAAAAGGTTCTTTGAATAAGGCCGCTGACTGTCTATCAAGAGGTAATGCTGAAATCGCACAACAATTAGCAGAAGACAAGACGTATGAAGTTTATCGGCTCAAAATTGAGAGTACTGACTTGAGACGGAAAATGAAGAACATAAAGTCCTATCAACAAGATGATGAAAGTAGTAAAGAGATTATTCGATTACTACAGCAAGGAAATGAGGAAGTAGAAAAGCATCATCGTATCAGCGATGGAGTTCTATTTAGCCGAGAAGACCGGAAGCAAGAGAACTGGAAACTCCACGTTCCCAAGGTATTAGAAGAGTAGTTGATAATCGAGTATCATGAAATGCTAGGACATACAGGAGTTAACAAAATTTATCATGCTTTGAGAGAATCTTGTTTCTTCAAGATGTATAAGAAAATCTATTCATTAGTAACAACGTGTGACCTATGCCAAAAAGCCAAGTCAACCAATAGAAAACAAGCTGGACTCATGAAATGCATATTACCAGATAAAAAGTTACATCAAGTATTTGCCGATGTTTGTGGACCATTACCAAAGGCGAGATTTGGAAATGAATTTATATTCATTATGCATGATGCTTTCACTAAATATACGAAATTGTATGCAGTGAAACAATCTACAGCAAAGCAATTATTTGTCAAGGTACGGCATTTCATAGATGAAATTGGGATCCCAGAATATCTTATTATGGATCATGGCACATATTTTGTGGGACGAGTATGGGTTGAAGAAATGAAACATTTAAACATCAAAAATCGTTTAACGTCGGTATGGCACCCAAAAAGTAATGTTTCAGAGAGGCAATTGAAGGAAATGGGCACCCTACTCAGAATAATGTGTCATGAAAAACATAGTAAGAGTAGAGATAATCTGATACTTTGAGGAAGCTTTTTTGCTCGAAATCCCCCTCCCCCCTCTCACCCCTCGTCCATCCCTCCACCCCTTCCCTTCCCCCTGTCCAGTGGAGGTGAGGGGGATAGAGAGAGAGAGAGATATCTTTCTCTCTCTCTTTCTAAAAATAGATTTCCCCTTCCCCCTGTCCAGTGGGGGTGAGGGGGATAGAGAGAGAGGGAGATATATCTTTCTCTCTCTTTCTAAAAATAGATTTCCCCTTCCCCCTGTCCAGTGGAGGTGAGGGGGATAGAGAGAGATATCTCTCTCTCTCTCTCTCCAGGTGAGGGAAAAAAAAATTTCCCTTTTAGGAGGAAAAATTCCCTCTCTCTACTGTCAAATTGAAGTGAATCCATATTTCTACATCTAATGCTATACTGACAGATTGAGGTGAATGATAGATGTGGGGAAAAAATCTCTTTGAGAGGGAAAAATTCCTTTGGTGTCAAATTAAAGTGAATCTATATTTCTACATCTAATGCTATACTGACAGATTGAAGTGAATGCATTTCGCTCTAATGCCACACTCACTTTGAGAAATTCCTCTGGTGTCAGATTAAAGCGAATTCATATTTCTACATCTAATGCTATACTGACAGATTGAAGTGCATCCATTTCGCTCTAATGATATACTACGATGACAGGCTCAATTGATCCTTATCTCTTTCTCGCACCCTTCTCTAAGCCGAGTAAAGGAAGAATGTTATACTAATGTTATACGCTCCCCTCGCTTCTCACAACCAGCATTTCTTCTTTTACTCGTCACATCTCTTTCCCGCACCCTTTCCGAAAGGAAAGGAGACAAGAATCAAGTTCCATTTTGATCGATCGTTCCTATACTGTAGTAGTGAAACGTTTCTCAGCAGCATTACGAAAGGAAGGAATCTAGTATAAGTTTTATAATGGGACATATCACCTCTTTAGAGTAAAGTGACACGTGCATTCGCTCGCGCGTGCCTCACATCTGCTCTGCTCCCTGTGAGGTCCCTTGCTAACCCCAATAACTCCTGCATCGAAAACTGTTACATGAAAAAATCGATTTATGTGACAAGTGTTTAGTCGTTAAAGTTACTTCACACAACCTTTTTCAAGATTTATCGATATAGTCAAAAATGTCTAGGGTGAAAACTATAGGTGTTGAAGTTCACTCACACAACCTTTTTCAAGATTTATTAATATGCTCAAAAATGTCAATCACGGTGGTCTAGACTGAAATTTGAAACTATAGGTTTTGTCTCTCACATCCTTTAAAAGATTTATCGATATACTCAAAAATGTCTAGACTGAAACTATAGGTTTTGTCTCTCACACATGTGTTTATACAATCAATCACACTCGTCTAGACTGAAACGTTCACTCTCTCACACTCAACTCAAGATTTTATGTTTTCGGCGCCAATATAAAGTCTTTATATTTGACCAAATCCATTTTTTCTGTAATAATTTGCACTACCTGATGTTCGTTAAGCCCATGATCCTTTGCCTCAATCCAATTCATATGGAAAGACACTTCGGCATATTTTGATACAATGTCCAGGGCCACTCTGTGGATAAATAAACTTAGGTAGTCAATGAATGGGGCCGAACATTGCAGTCTCATGACAGCACCCTCTTCCGAATTTTTAATTGCCTCAGCTATTTCATCACGAACGCTTTTCACAGCGTCTGCCATCTCGTTTTTCTTAATAAAATCTCCAATATCATTTTTAGTTGCATACTTTTCTGCAATTTGATTAATCAGAATAGCAATAGCATCTTTTGTAATAAACTGCTCAATACCCTCCATAATATTAGCTTTTATTGCACTCGCCATTTCAGATAATCGTTTTTCAAACTCTTCCTTTGTTAATGAAGAACTAATCAATTTCTGCAAAGTAGATTCTAAATATTGCTTATCAATTCCCGATGGGTGTGTTTCATTTACTTTAGTAAAAATTTCTGTACTAAGTTGTTTCAATTTAGTATTGAGATAGTTTCTGTCCAGCACCTCCAAATTCTTAATTTTATCTGATACGGCTTTTAATTTTTCATCTAAATAAGCCTTATCAACTTTATCGTTGTTAATACTGAGCAACTGAGATGAAAAGCTGTCTGTTAAAGTTTTCACTTCTCCTAAAGCACTCTCTAGAGTTTGAGTTCTCTCTCCAATAGCTTTATCGATATTAGCACTGAAATTTTGTAACGTGCTTAGAATATGTTCTCTTTCAATTATGCTCACTCCAATATTCTTTGTATTTTCCGAAACGAGTTTGGTTATTTGCGAATCTAAATAAAATTTCACAGCTTCGCTGATTCCTTGCTGATTTATCGATTCAATTATCTTCTGTGTTATCGAGTCAATATCACACGTAAGACTAGCTCCGCTAGCACTACCCGTATCAATTCGTCCGAATCGATGTAGAGTCATCGTGACACTAAACAATTAATTTTGCTTCTTTTAGCTCTTCAATTATACTCGCGATTTCCACATCATGCCCACTGTTCCCACTAGCTTTTGAGGAATAGAGTAAATTTAATCTTTCCACTAATTCGTCAAAATTATCAAAGTATTGATAAATTCTATCATGAGAATTATTTTTTGCAAATTTCAATAAACCCCAACCCTTCTTTTTACTAATTTTTTTACTGGGAAATAACTTTTGAATCATTTGCGATTTAATTCCCTGATTTCGTTTAACATAGCCTCTTCGATCTAAATGTATACCTGTAAGTGTTAAGATTTTTTTATACTTATCCAGATCTCTCTCATTATAAAGATTTGAGTTTGGTCTAGCACTGAATAATAACTCAAGTAGACCGTGTGTTAATCAAAATCTTTCATTATTAATATCTATATAACCGTCAACAAATATTACTTGCTGATTTCCAATATAATACACGTCATCTTTAGAATTATATGAAATTCCATAACTGATTGAATTATTCTGTTTTTCCGCATGAAACGTTTTTAGATATTGTGACAGCACATCGTCGTTTCTGCTAGATCCAAGTAAACTGTTTTCAAATTTAGTCGAGCTTAAAAAATTGTCTGCTGAACTCTCATAACTCTGTTCATCTCCCTCCTCATTATCATCAATTTCCATACTCTCCTCTTTTACTTGTTCCTTTTTTGGTTTTACATCAGAGTGTGAGAATTTGTTTTTTCCCAGTTCAATTATGGGCTCTATCAATGGGGAGAGCGTTTTCCTATTATATTCCTCCGATCGCTTTTCAAAATTGACTAAGCTTTTATGCTTCTCTCTAATTACTTTTCTCAATTTCTTAATCTTTTCGATTAAACCAACCTCCTTTCTATTCAGCTTCCTGCTGTATGACAACATGACTGCACAAAGAATTAATCTCTACTGAACGGTAAGAAACGTATCGAGCGAATCTCGGTACTTGCCGCTATTAATTCCACACTCGGTCATAATAGTTAGAAAATTATGAGGTTGATGATTCCAAACTGTATGACAAAGTTTAACGAAATCTTTATAAGAATTATCTGCTCCAACATGATCTCTGTGAATTAATTTCAGACTCAATAAATCTACCTTGAAGATTATTATCATATTTGCGTTGTCCCTAGTGAAATGTTTCTGTGTGGCCCCATAACTCTGAATTAAATATGCAGTGTCAATATTACGATGTCGACCCATGGTAAAATATTCTCTTATTTGAGGTACGTGATTAAGTTGGAAGTCATCGAAAATGACAAGAGAAAATTGTTGAATTTTGTTGGGGTGAGCTATAGATTCCGAATTGCTGTTTATATGAAATTCAATACCCTTCATTTTTGAAAAGACTTTTCTCAAAAACAAGTACTTATCTTGATACTCGCTCTTCGTGTGCAAGTATATAGTTTTAAATCTCAACCCATTCTTTGAAAAAATTAAATTAAATAGTAAATTGGTCTTGCCACAACCTGAAGAGCCTATTATAAGGATCCTTGCATTATGTGGTAATAACTTACCATTTTTACACCATGTTGGCATTTCTTTCTCTCTTATAACATTGTCGAAATTTACTATCGGGATATTACTCATGTTAGTCACGTGTACAGCATGCGATCTGATAAGGAACTGATAAGTTATCAAGGAGGAAGAGGTTGTGCGCTAGACACCACACACCATAGCTTATCACATCGGGATGCAAGCGCTCTCCCCTTTCAATGCACTGATAGAAGTTTCTCACTTCAATTCCCCCTCTCTCTCCCGCACCCTCTTCACGAGAACGCTTGAGCCTTAGCAAATAAAACTTCAGATTAAAATGAAACTGAGAAGCATTTTTTGATAGAGACGTATTATATTTACACCAAATCTTTGTCATATTTTTACACTGAATGGAATGTATTTGCAATAGATTAACAATAGATTATTTACAATAAATGTATGTGATATTTACAATAGATTATTTACAATAAATTTACATGATATTTACAATAGATTACAAAAGATTATTTTTCATCTAATAGTTGATCCTTACTAATATAACTAGGCGTTGAAAACCCAATCCATTTCACTAGCAGTCCTTTTTTATCACGTTTTAATATTTTTTCAATCAAATACACTTGTCTCTCCGATTCATTTAATTGTGTTTTTTTAATTTCTTCTGCATAAAACCTACCACTAATTACTTCTCCGTTTAGATCTCGCAAGCTATACGTTACAGGTTGAGAAGGAAATATAGAATGAATTACAAAATACTCTGCGCTCCAGTTTATGTTATAAGATTTATCGAAAAGAACCCTTTTCTTTGAGATTCGTACAACATCTCCTAGCTTAAATTTCGGTTTTGAATTTTTCAATTTATATCGTCTATTGAATGCAGAATTCAATGACATTAAAACATGATTACGATCTTTTTTCCTCACATCTTCAGGTTTCATTCTAATGGATGAATGCATTGTTGCATTATAATCTCGAACTAAACTGTCTAGTTGTGATGACCAGTTTTTGGTTCCATGTTCAGTTAAATATCTATAAATTTTTGCTTTAAGTGTTCTATTAAACCTTTCAACTATGGAGGCTTTCTTATCAGTAAAAACATGATAATGTTTAATACTATATCTATCTAATAATGCTTTAACTTTTAAATTAAAGAATTCTGTTCCTTGATCTGTTTGGAACAGCTTAACTCCTTTATTTTTAGAAATAATTGGCTCGAGAGCGTTAAATACAGATTGGCTTGTCTTGTCTTTTAATGGTACACAATATGCAAATTTTGAAAAACAATTAATAACAGCTAAGATATATTTGTAACCCTTATTAAAACGTGATAAACTTGTCATCTCAATGAGATCGGCTTGAAGCAAGTCTTTTTCACTTTTCAACTCATATTTGCGAGTGGGATAGTTCACACGCAGCACGCTATGAAGCTCTAAAGCTAACTTAGATCTAATAATATTCATGATATTTACAACAGACAAATCAAAATCAGTGGTGTTGGATGATTGTCATGGGACATACTGACCAATCAGTTAGAGTGTTGTGGGCACTCTATAATGTCCAAATGGGAGAGTATCAACACCATTCTCAGCAATATACCTCTTATCATCATAAGGGCTCAAACAGATTTTTGCACATTCAACCTGATACATGGTGTGATTATAGGATCTTAACATATTAAATTTTTCTACATGTTCACTACGTTCAAACAATGATTTCATATATAAATTAAAATTAAGCTTTCTACATTTTACTCCGCTCTGTACACCCTTTGCTATACATTTATTTACAAGTTCTTCATTCTCGTTACAAACTAAATATGAGTAAAGTTTGGATCTAAGTCCGAGAAATCTATGGACAGGCTTTGACCCGGTCTCATCCTTGAACTTTCCTACAACTTTATTCTCTCCATGGAAAAGCAAGGGTGGGAAGGTGGATAGTTAGAAGTATCGAAAAGGGACAAATTTTCTCTAATCAACTGATACACATCTTCGACTTTAAGGTTTAGAAGAAAACTGTCGGTGTCAGTCATGCACAGTTCTATACGATCCCACGGTATAATTTTTTGTAATTTACAATAGAAAAAATCGTACATATGGAATTTACTCAACTCCAGTACACTGAAGCCGGAATAGACAGGCTTGTTCATTTTAAGTTCCAACTTACGAGAGAAAACCGCGATCACGTTCGGACTAATTATTTGCCAGCGTTTACATAGCGGGTTTGAAATGTACTTATCTAACCGTTTTTCATCCGTGATAATTTTAACATTCATTTGCTTACGACTACTCTGAATTGTCTTACCAAATATCAGATTGCAACAGGCCTTAAAGAAGGATATTTCAAATTTATTTTTCGCGTTCTGTCTATTCCGGATATTGAAGTCGATGTAGCTTTTCAGCCAGGGAGATTGGGAAAAGCTAATGACGCGATGCACTTTCAATAATTTCAAACCGAGCTGAAGGTAGAGCTTTAAATTGACATAGTGAACAATGTACTTTTCACGGTCGAAAAGTGTGTTCATGAGCTTTTTGGTTCCAGTTTGACCGTTCTCATTTGTTTGGTAGTTCGACAGCAATTCGCGCGGCGGGGTTTGGTGGAGAGGAGCAAGGGGGAAGCTCGCATGCTTATCATGTAACTCTTGGGGGTACTTGAGATCACATTCTATTATATACCGGTTTCTGAATTGCTGTCCAAATTCGCGAAATCAAGGCTGGAAATTTCTTCCTCTGAGAGGAATTTGAAATTTCCAACAGGCAAGCTTCGGCTCATAGCTTCCGAGTATAAACTGTTTGCATCGATATAAAGCAGATAATTAGACGGTTTTGAAGGATCGTATGTTTCGGGTAGATGTTTGTTATTCGCCTCACAATAACGTTTACCGATAAATGAGACCCCGCCTCTCATTCCCGCCTCAAACATAAGATGCATGTCCGGATCTGTTAGTAATTCCAGTTCGACTTTAGTGTGTTTCAGCATGCAATTCCAGGTGAAGTGCGCGAGGGAAACAAAATGGGTCACATCGAGGCCGTATGAGCTAAAAAGCGTAGACCTCATGGATTCAAAAACTACTGCTAATAGCATTACGTCCAAACATAAATAAAAATCGTGATATTCACCCAGATTTTTCAGCTTGAATGTTGAGAACACTCTTTGCGCATGCTCATATTCTTCGCGAGACAGAGGTGTATCAGTTAAGTCGTTATGAAAACATTCGATGGGAGGAAGCGATGTTTCCGCGAATTTTTCGGGACAGCTCATGTACGAGTAGGGATATACTCCTTTTTTCAACAAGAGCTGTCTGTGTTCGCGAGGTGGATCATCAAACACCGAAAATAATCGTTCGAACTTCTTTTCCATGTCTGTACTCTCTACCAAATTACGCACCAATACTTCCAAGGATTCAGACATAAACTTGTAGGAATCTAAAAATTTAATTTTGCCTACTGAAAGTGTCAAAAATCTCTCTGACGTATTTGCGATGCAGGAAATTTCTTTTTTACATTTACCGAGCGATTTTAGAATAAAATGCGAATCAAAACCGGAGAAATTATGAAAATAACACGATATGTACTCCGGAGTACGAGCTGTTAATTACAAGAAACATGTGCCGCACACAAGTAATTACCGGTTTCATGCGCGTGGTGACGACATTTAATATCGCTGTCTAAAAACGGTTCAGCACAAAGCCCGCAGTTTACTGAATTTTGAAATTCACGCTCTTGACTCTCAGATAAAGCTTGCATCGGAATTTCTCGTTTCATATCCTCATACAAAATGTCACCGAGATCTGTAATTTCCTGAAGAAATTTCTCCATGATTTTTTCGTCTAAACTACTCGATCTATGGAGTACAGGTCCGTGAGCGATTTCCCCGTTAACATCTATAACAACGAAACAATACCCGCAGGGAATATGTCGCGCCGTTTTCTTTGTGTAACTACGAGTAATTTCATCAGAATCGGAATCATCATCATCATTATCGATATTCACAACGTATGTTTCTAAATCCGCGTAAATGGTGTACTTTTTCTTCAACGTCGCGCCTAGTTTCTTGAATTTAATTGTCTCTCCGCGTTTAGGATATGAAACGCGCTGAGATTCAAACTTGGAACAAAGTTCCACATGTTTCAACAAATTTGCTTTACCATCACAATTTTTAGATTTGGTCAATGTGAACCGGTGAAAACAAAAATTACAAATGTGTACTTGACCCTTGTGTTTTGAAAGGTGAGAGAGAAGACGAGATAGACCGTTTTTCCTGTTCGCGGTATTTACTAAACAGAAATGAGTTTTTCCTGCATCGCCTTTTAGCATTAAAAGATTAATTTGGTGTTTACGAGTGCGGAAAATGCTTGTACGGAAGGGGAAAAACTTTTTGTTGTCATACGCGATGACGTGAATTGCAATGTCCGGATTGAGTATTTCAAATTTCTTAATATCGCGTGTCGTCACCGGGAAATTTACACCTCGCGTATTAAGTGTGTGAGCAAACTTGCTCAAATACTTTACAGTCAGGTGTGAGTCCTTGGCTTCTGATGGAAATACGCGAGCACTGACCATAAAAAGCATTTTTCGTCAGAGAGATTTTTCACATTTATAATACAATTTTTGTTTTTCAAAAACTGGGGTGTCTGAATGAAACTGGATGTGTATATAGGATTAAATTTAATCACGTTCACATCCAGTGATTCAATTTTCTTTAGCACCCATCCACTCCCATGTCTTACAAAATTTTCAAAAGATGAGAGGATTTTTCTCACAGCTAACATGAAATGCTCATTAAACTCTTCATAGTTCTCAAGCACGTTTAGCGCTATGTTGGAGTAACTATGTAGATTTATTAGAGATGAGACAGAGTCACCAACCTGCTTGTCATCCATCACCACTAATTTATACAGCAAAACGTTAAGGACAATGAACCACTTTACATTCCCATCATAGCGTGCGGCATGTTCCCTAATTATATCGAAAACTCGACGTTTCGAGCTCTCGAGCACGCTGGTGATGTCGATATCCTCCTCATCGAGGCTGATGCGATGGCGGGCTGCTGCGGAATTGATACCACGTAGTCTGCGTTCCCTCGGCATGATTCTGAAAAAACAAAACGATCAGGATGAGATAGAGTACAACAACATGTTTAGTTGTGAATTGTCATTGGTAGAAGAAGGGTGTGTGAAAATGATATCTCAAGATCACATAATGTTGCATGAAAGATTAAGATTATTATCTTTTGATAAAAGATGGTTGAAATCTTCTCCGCATTTGTCCGCGGAAAACATGGCGAAAGAGGGATTTATATTCTCATCTCCACCAGACATTGTGCGATGTGTATTTTGTTCAATTTATTTGGGAAAATGGGAAGAAAGTGACATACCAGCAATAGAACATGCAAGGTACAGTCCAAACTGTAGAAGGAAAGATAATATAACAATTGAAGAGGAGAATTACGATAATAATATTCTACGAGAATATGAAGAAAGATATTCAACTTTTAATTGTGTAGAAGATTCATCCGTCCAAGGAGAGTACTTTGAAAAACTACCTCCACACCATCTACATTGTGACTTTTGTAAATCATTAAGCAATAAAGCAGAGTATTTTGCGAGAAATGGTTATTTCTTACATAAAAATCCATTCTATCTGCAATGTGTCTATTGCAAATATATTATTGGTGAACCATTTGAAAAAGTAATACATTTACCGTTTTGTTTATACGATGAGTGTGAGAAAGAAGAGCGGGGCTTGGATGTTCCGGATATATCATATTCTAAAGATAAATCGCATGCATGCAGTATATTGTAGAAGGTTTTTTCTCCTCGGAGGAGAAAACCTGTCCTCGGAGGAGAAAAATAGTCATTGGAGGAGAAAAATAGTCATCGGAGGAGAAAACCTCTCCTCAGAGGACTATTTTCCTCCTCAGAGGATAAAATCAAAGTAAAAATGTACTTACATGTAGTGCTTGATGCTGCGTGAATCTCCTCGAGTGTAGATAGCGGGCTACAGGTGTAGATAGCAGGATACAGGTGTAGATGATTATGCTATGATTGATTCCTCTCAGGTCACCGTCCTATGATTCCTCTCAGCTGTGTTGTCTCGACGAGAGCTCAACTGGTTATGAGGTTCGGAACTCGAGTTGAGAGGTGAGAAAATGCTGTGAAAACAATGAAATATTTAATAACTGAATCAAGAATGCTATTCCTCTATGTAGTGAAATATTTAATAACTGAATCGAGAATGCTATTCCTCTATGGTGTGAAATATTTATTAGAAATAAAGTGCTATAAAGTACAATAAATTATCGCTAGAGTGTGCTTTTCATAATAATAATAATAATAATAAGCTGGAGCAAGGTACTCTGTTAGTTGTGATCTTCTCTTTGCTGATACAACATCAAGCTAGTGTACTGAGATGGATAATGTGTTTGGTGTGGAGACTGAGTTAAAGTCTTCAGATTTGTTCGTTCAATTCATTATAGATAGACATTTTAATCAATTAAGTGAATACCATTCTGTTCCTTTAGAAAAAATGAGATATCAATATAAATTAAGTGTACTCTTGGACACGCACCTAGATATATTGGGACAGTTAGCAGAAAAAGGATGGACAAATCTACAATATTTAACTTTTGTGAGAGACTATGAAAAATTAGGAGTTTGGCATAGTGATAACTATAATCATATTCTTGTTTGTGATTTATACGGTTCATCATATGATAAATTCTGGGGTAATGGTGACATCCCCGATTCATGGAGATGTCCGTGTGCGCATCTTAAAGACTCTATCGATAAAATTAAAAAAGTTATAATAGAAAACAATGCTCATTTAACAGAAGAACAATTAAATCAAGTTATCTGGAATTTTTTTACGAGATTCTGCAGATGAGACAGGCTTAGAACAGGATTGACAAAGGAAGATCAAAATCAAGTATGTGTGCGATATTGTAAATAAATGAAATGCAACAACTTTGCTACTGTTAAAATATTAAAATGTCATATTGATGATAGAAAACGCTGACAAGATTCATGTTTGAAAAATGAGATGCTCTTACTTTGATGTTGAAGGATCTAACATTGATTTGAATTATAAAATTAGAATCATGGGTTTTATTGGGGATTTCTAGCAATGTCTCATGCTAAGTTCTAGTCGAGATTTTTTTTTTTCGTCTTCTAACACATGGATGCTATTCGAAAAATGATCGTGTGTGGCATACTTACAATCTGATAACGATCTGGGAGCACGTGTTGTTGTTGGGGGAGAAATTCGAATTTTTTTCGCCTTGTGGCACGCTCTCGCTCGCACGTGTCTGGAACAGAGAGAGAAACGAATGCTATATAAACACAAGCGATGAGAGGAAAATTACCATTTACATCAGAGACAACAGAGACTTCACACACACACAAGATGAGTTCTCCGTCCTTTATCCTGCCGGATAGCCCGCCCCCGCAGCATGTGCTAAACTACTGGCAGCGCAAAGCTGCCGAGTCCTGTGCCGGCTCTTCTGCTGCTGCTGCCGCCTCCGCTCCTGCCTCTGCTGCAGCCGCTCCACAGCGTCCAACATCACCAGGGGGCGAGATGGTGATTCCGGACAGCCCCATCCAACGCTTGCGTCCAGCAGCTACGTGGGCGCCGCGGCGTGCTGTGTTGACAACGCTGTCAAACAACATCAGGCAGAGGCAGGCCAAGAGGAAACTCGCCTTCGAGGAGGGTGAAGTCAGCGGCAAAGAGGAGGATGAGGTGCTCCCTCAATCAAAGGTTAGTTTCAACAAATATTATTAACTTGTGTATGCACAGATTTTTTTTCTGTGATTGATTGTTAAAAAATCTGTGCACATACGAGTCTTTGATTATTTGATATGAATATTATTTCATCTGAATATTATTTGAACTGATTAGTATGCAAGCAATATTTCCTCGAACTGATTAGAAATGGTATTATGAGATATTATCGTTTGAAGTATTCAATCATGCATAAATGTCACCAATATTATTTGAAGCGCTTGGAATGCAAAGGAAATATTATTTGAACCGAATTGATGCTAAGGAAATATTATTTGAACTGCTTAGATATTATTATTATTATTTAAAGTAGCCAATCATGCAACAATGTTATCAATATTATTTGAAGTGCTTGGAATGCAAAGGAAATATTATTTGAACCGAATTGATGCTAAGGAAATATTATTTGAACTGCTTAGATATTATTATTATTTAAAGTAGCCAATCATGCAACAATGTTACCAATATTATTTGAAGTGCTTGGAATGTAAAGGAAATATTATTTGAACCGAATTGATGCTAAGGAAATATTATTTGAACTGCTTAGATATTATTATTATTTAAAGTAGCCACTCATGCAACATTGTTACCAATATTATTTGAAGTGCTTGGAATGCAAAGGAAATATTATTTGAACCGAATTGATGCTAAGGAAATATTATTTGAACTGCTTAGATATTATTATTATTTAAGTAGCCACTCATGCAACATGTTACCAATATTATTTGAAGTGCTTGGAATGTAAAGGAAATATTATTGAACTGCTTAGATATTATTATTATTTAAAGTAGCCAATCATGCAACAATGTTACCAATATTATTTGAAGTGCTTGGAATGCAAAGGAAATATTATTTGAACCGAATTGATGCTAAGGAAATATTATTTGAACTGCTTAGATATTATTATTATTTAAAGTAGCCAATCATGCAACAATGTTATTTCAATAACTGATATTACTCACTTTATGCAGAGAATTCGATGATAATCTGATGTAGAGATCTGAAACAAATAAGACACTAATCAAATATTTTTCAACAAAAACGTGTGGTGGATGAGGACTCCTCGCTCGTGCCGTTAATAAAGGAGGCTGAATTGGACTTTGTACAACTCGTTAACAAACCTCTACCCAAGCCATGGGTCCCGCTGCGAGAGTTAGAGGTGGATCAGCCATACCGCATCATCTCGGCGAGGGAGCACACAAACCAGCACGGCCGACGTATAATTTTAAAAATAATCAATGCAGGAAGCAAATGCGAGGTGTATCTGCCTCAAAGATTCGCTTCCTGCATTGATGCGGGAAAAATACGACATTTCAACAAAACGTGTAAAAATTATGTGTTAGTAGTAACACATAAGTGTCCAAATTAGACAGATATAAAAATTGTTAAAGCTTAACAATTTTTATATCTGTATACAATTTGGACACTTATGTGTTACGAATTGTATAGATGTATGTGAATAGTTGAATAGTTGAATAAAATGTGTATATTTGATAAAAAATTGTTTTCAATTCTTACCTGTTGTTGACGATGTTGATAAGTTCGTAATGAATATCACACAGAAGAAGAAGAAATGCTTCAGCTGCTCTGTTGTGAATGATAATTCAAATAAGGTGAGCCAGTCTTTTATAGTTTGTTGTGAGCATGCTCAGTAGACTTACCACTAGAGGTAAGCGCTGCCAGCTTCTCGCCCCCTCCTTCTCGTGCTCCCACAGATGTGGGTGGCCCAGCATCATTTCTTCCCTTTTCAAATCACATTCACCTTTCAGATTTGAAATAATATTCTTATCATTCAAGCAATGTATCATAGCAATATGGATCTGACAGTATAGCATTAGATGTAGAAATATGAATTCACTTCCAACTCATTGGTTGAACATTAAACCAAATCAAGTTGATGTATTGATTAATTAATTAACCTCAGTTAATGTTCAACCATTGAGTTGAAAGGTAATGAAAAATGGTATGTAGGAGAAAAAAGCAGAGTTCGAGAAAAAAGCAGAGTTCGAGGAAACGGGGTAAAGGAATCTTGAGTTCAGCAGCAAGAGTTTTTAAAGGTTTGGCAGGTAATGTAACATCAACTATTCTAAATAAGGTAATTGATAACCTGGGGGAAGAATATCATATTCCCGGATACGAGTGGTGTGGCCTGGGCACGAAGGTTAATGAAAGGTTAAAGAGAGGTGACCAAGGTATAAATTCGTTAGATAAAGCTTGCAAGGCCCACGATATAGCCTATACTCAAAATAGCGATAATAAAACTCGGGCGGTAGCTGACAGGGCTCTAGCGAACACTGCATGGGACATTTTCAAAAATCCTCAAACACCCCTTGCCGAGAAAGCACTTAGCTATCTTGTTACAAACGTTATGAAAGCTAAAGCGATGTTTGGTGGGACTTTGAGAAAGAAGAAGAAGAAGAAGGGGGAGAGGAGAAGTTATAGTAACGATATTAGACGCAAAGCTATAGCTCAGTTGAAAAAGCATATTGCAGGAAAAGGATATTTTTTGAAGCCTTTTCCTAAAAGTGGTGGCAGACTTCTACCCCCACCCCCACCAGCATCATATGGAGTGAGTTTATTCCCTCAAGTTAAGAAACGTAGAACAACGAAGAAGAAGAAGAAGAAGAAGAAGAAGAAGACATGAATATTGAAGGAGAATTGAGTAATTATGATTTGATTGATTGGTCGAAATTATTACAGATTCGGTTAAGAGGCATATATATGCTAGATGCATTACCCAAAAAAATTCTAAAAAACGAGAATGCCATTGTGAATTTAGCAAGGGAAAGCGAGGATGGGATACATTGGGTAGCATATAAGAAAATTGGTTCTAATGTTTGGTATTTTGATCCAATTGGAAATTTACAACCTCCATACGAATTGGACAAATATTGGAAAAAAGAGAATGGAGTAAATATATTTTATAATGTAGAGCATATGCAACCATTAAATAGCGATTTTTGTGGTCATCTTACATTATTGTTTCTTGCAAATCAGTTGTAATTAAGTGTTTGTGGTGAACACACAAGATGGTGGTTATTACATTACGATCTAACACAAGTGATCTCTATGAACATTTACAAGAAATTATAGAATTGGATAAAAATTGTGAATGGGAAATTGGATTGATTAATTTTTCCAGTTACAATAGTATTGCAAACATCAACAAAGGAACAAATTCCAGCTTCAAATATGGTGATAGATTAATCGAGTTGGATACTGGTGCATATGAAGTTGAGGATATTATAAAATCTTCAAAGAATAAATTGAATATTGATGACAAGAAGAATAAACTTATTATACATGCAAACGTAAATACTATGAAGATTGAAATTCATTCTGATAAAGCCATTGATTTAACATGTTCTGATTCGATCGCTAAGATACTTGGTTTTGATAATGTTGTTTTGCAACCAAATAAATAGCATTATTCCAAACATTTGGTTAACATAACAAGCGTTGACAGTATTCTTGTTGAGTGTAATTTAGCTTGCGGCAGTTACTCTGAGGGAAAACAAAAACATGTAATCTACGAATTTTTACCAAAGGTTCCTAGCGGTTATTTAATAAACGAAGTACCATCACCGATTATTTATGTACCTTTGAATACGCATCGAATTCAAACTATTAATGTAAAGGTAACGGACCAGAACGGATCGTTTATTGATTTCCGCGGAGATACAATTACAATTAGGTTGCACATACGTGAAAAGTAATGGGTTATCTTATTTTCAACCCACGTTCGAATAAGACCAATCAAGTCATTAGAGAAAGGAACGCGATAGCGACAACACCTAAAAACAAACGTGCTTTGTCGGCTAAAAGCGCGAGAATATTAGAAAAGTTGGGTTTTATAGTCGATTGGCGACATGTTAGGCGGGGGAGCGGCAGCAATTAGTGAAATTCTGGATGTGGAGACAGACCTTCAGTTTTATAATGATATTACTAAATTCCAATTTCACACTCATACAGTTTATTCGGGACAGGAAATAAAAAACTCTGACGAGGCACGTATTGGCATAAATTCTTTAGATGTCTATTCTTTACCTTGTAAATCATTCATATTGATTGAGGGAACAGTTAACTGTACAAAACCGGGAAAAGACCCAGCCGATGCACCAGTTGCAGCAGACTATAAATTAAGCAGTAACGTAATCGGTAACCTTTTTGACGAAATACGATATGAATTAGCAGGTCAGCAAATTTCTAAATCAAGATTGATTGGATTAACATCCACAATTAAAGCTATATTGGTGAAAAATACTCTCGATAAAAACACATATCACTTGGCTGGTTTTGACAGAGCAGGATATGAGCTAACGGATAATACATTCACTTTCTGTGTTCCGCTGAAATTAATCCTCCCGTTTTTTGAAGATTTTCAAAGAATAATTTTAAATTTGAAACAGGAACTCGTCTTATTGAGGTCACCGACAGATCTAAATTGTGTTGAGACTCAAAGTGGAACAAACGTTAGTGTGAAAATTACAAAACTGCAATGGCGCATGCCCTACATAACTTTAGAAGATCATGTAAGACTGAAATTTTTGAGACTGCTCGATGCTGACACTCCACTGAAATTAGGTTTCCGCCATTGGGAAATTTGTGAATTACCAAATTTGCAAAATTCACTTAACCATTCTTGGGCAGTTCGTACCACATCGAGTTTTGATAGTCCAAAATACGTTATAATTGCATTTCAAACTGATCGTAAGAATAAAATTAAAAAATCAATATCTAATTTCGATAGCTGCGGTATTTACAATGTTAAAGTATATTTGAACAGTGAGTATTATCCATATGAAAATCTGCTAGGTAAGAAGGAGGTTTTATACCGGATGTTCTTGGATTTCGCGCCCTCGTATTATAATCATTCAATCAATAGCGAACTCGGAACAGAAATCGACTTTAAAACGTTTTGTGAATCAACACCGCTGATTGTTGTAGATTGTTCACACCAACCAAGTCATTTGAAATCATCGACAGATGTTCGTATTGAAATGGAATTTAAAAGTGCAGTACCTGCAAATACTTCCGCGTATTGCGTTTTAATTAGCGATCGTGTGATGGAATACACACCTCTCACGAGTATGGTGAAAGAAGTTCAGTAATTTGTTGATAGAGTGCATCACTGCAGGTTATATAAGGTGTGTACTGCGACAAATGTAAGCCATTATCAGTTTCACCTTTGAACAGCCAACATGTCCTATTCTTTGTGTTCTGATATTTTGGACAAGCCACAAACTCGCTCTATTGGTATTCAGTGCGATCTTGATAGTTTCTATTATGAAGCAAGGTGCAGTACACCGAAGCCGCTGGAGGTGGAGGAGGAGGAGGGGAGAGACGAAGGATTACCGAAGCCGCTGCAGGTGGAGGAGGAGGACAAAGGAGGATTCGAGGAGTCCGCCGCCGCCGCCGCTGAGGGGAGAGACAAAGCCCGCGAAGAGAAAGAAGGTCAAGCGAGTGCTAAAATTGCTACGGTTGATCTTCACTGGTTTAAACAAGATTGTAATCAAATTATTGTGAAAGAACTTGCCATAATTGATCAGTTTAATAATTATATTGTGTTCCATTTCAAATCACCATTTGCAAAGACAGAATTGAGTGCAAAATTGTATAACGATGTAACATGGTTAGAACGTCACTATCATAAAATAAAATGGGAAGATGGAGATTTAGAATACAGTGAGTCATTAATACGTGATTACCTTGCAGCTTATGAGAAAATTTTCACAAAAGGAACTGAGAAAGCAAAGTTTTTAAGAAGATTGCATAGCAACGTACAATGCATACCAGAGGATTTTCCAAAACCTGATTTCAGCTTTTTCACTAGTTCATGGTGTTATGCTGCATGCAACATTCATAAAAATAAACCACATTCTTGCTGTGCGTTATTCTCTGCTCAACATTATAATTCTTTGTTGTTTAAAAATATGTATCAAACAAATAATTTCTTGTGCGAAAACAATCGAATGCAAAGTATGAAAATGGCTCCAATGTACACAAATTCACAGAAAAGAAACTTTGCTCGTTATGGATTCTTCTACAACGGAAAGGATCTACAGTGTGTTTATTGCCTGCATGCATTGAGACTGCATAAAGCGCGTACATGTTGTCTATCGTCAATTGATGAAGAAAGACCACTTAATTACTCTATAATAGTTCCTGCCTACACTTAGTTTTCTTCATTCGCTCAACAACATGGATCCGAGAAAGTGGTTGGCTCCCGACAACGAATTGGAAGTGAGGTTAAAAAACTGTATTGATTGGTACGATGAGTGTGAAAGTGCAATTAGGAAATCAACTCCTGAAAATTATAGTTTGGCGAAGCAATTGAAAGACATTTTTCTAAGCACGGTGAATTTAAATGATATAAGAGACTATCTATGTTATTATCGTCCTCATAATTTATGTATAGATAAGCTAATTAGAATTGAAGATGAAGTTATGTATTGTTATAGTGAAATGTGTAAATAAACGTTTTCTGCCTTCAAATGATTTTTCATTCCGATATCCCATTCACGTTTTTTAGTTTAGTTGCTGCTTAGAGCTAGACCAGACAGCACGTGTGGGGTGATCTTTAGTGCACGTGCGCCTATAACACGTGCATCTCATCAATTTAGAAATCTTTCCCCCTAATTCGAGTCACGTCAAACATCTGCGAGATGCAGTGTTATGGTTTTTCAAAATTCAAAAAATTATCTCGTCTCTTGATGTCAATTTCATTTAATGAATTTGATTCAATTGCGAAGAATATTAAATTTTCAACAGGATGTCAAGATGTTGATTTACCGTTAACAAAAACAGAAAATGTACACTTTTCGATTCTATCTGAGATTTTCGAACTGCTCAATATTCTAGACAGCGGACATCTACATTATGATTGTACAAATGATTCGTCATTATCTGTTGTTAAAAATTCCGATGAACTTTGGAAATGCTTGTACGATATTGCAGATAAAAAATGTAAAAGAACGTAGAGATTTATAGCATTAGATGAGAGAGAATTTCTCAATTCAATTAGATGTAGAGAGAGTCATTGACCTCAATTTGGATTAGAGTAATATGGATTCACTTTAATCTGTCACCAAGGGAATTTTTTCCCTCTCATCTATACTGGGAGTGAATTTCTCAATTGATTCTTATCTCCTTTCCTTTCGGAAAGGGTGCGGGAAAGAGATGGCACGAGTAAAAGAAGGAGATCTCTATCTCTTGAGCCTGTCATCGCAGTATATCATTGGAGCAAAATGGATTCACTTCAATCTGTCAGTATAGCATTAGATGTAGAAATATGAATTCACTTTAATCTGACACCAAAGGAATTTCTCAAAGTGAGTCTGGCATTAGAGCGAAATGCATTCACTTCAATCTGTCAGTATAGCATTAGATGTAGAAATATGAATTCACTTTAATTTGACACCAAAGGAATTTTTCCCTCTCAAAGAGATTTTTTCCCCACATCTATCATTCACCTCAATCTGTCAGTATAGCATTAGATGTAGAAATATGGATTCACTTTAATTTGACAGTAGAGAGAGGGAATTTTTCCTCCTAAAAGGGAAATTTTTTTCCCTCACCTGGAGAGAGAGAGAGAGATATCTCTCTCTATCCCCCTCACCTCCACTGGACAGGGGGAAGGGGAAATCTATTTTTAGAAAGAGAGAGAAAGATATATCTCCCTCTCTCTCTATCCCCCTCACCTCCACTGGACAGGGGGAAGGGGAAATCTATTTTTAGAAAGAGAGAGAAAGATATATCTCCCTCTCTCTCTATCCCCCTCACCGCCACTGGACAGGGGGAAGGGGAAATCTATTTTTAGAACACCCCCGCCCTACAGGCGGGGGGAAGGGGAGGAGGGATGGACGAGGGGGGAGAGGGGGGAGGGGATTTCGAGCAAAAAAGCTTCCTCAAAGTATCAGATTATCTCTACTAGTAAGTGGTATGATAATTTGAATAGAGTAGAAGAGATAATGAATAGCATTTATCATGGAAGTATAGGTATGACACCAATGCAAGCTATGTTTGGTAAAAAACCGGACAGACCACTGGAGGAATGGCTTAAATTTCCAGATGACATACAATCAATGATGATGACAGAATCTCAACGAACAGTTTTGCTACGAATTCGACTTGAAGAGATGGCGCAAAAACGTAAAAGAAGACATGACAAAACTATCACAAAGCCAGTCGAGTACAAAGCAGGAGATTTGGTCTTACTGAAAAAGACAAACTTGTCAAACAAAGAAGACAAAATTATCTCAAAACTTTGTTTGAAATATGAAGGACCATTTTGTGTTTTGCAAAAGAAATCAGAAAATTGTTACACGATAAACACAATTGATGGCAATTTAGTGGGCTCTTATAATGTGGAACGCTTGAAGCCTTACAAACAGCGTGCAGATAAAGAATAAGTTGAAGGATGGAATAGGAATATGAATATGATTAATTAGTATCTATGTATTGAGTGAAAATCATATGATTGCTGGACTGAGTAGGTAATTGTATGATGGAAACTCAGAACAAACAGAGTATCATGTATATATCATGCCTCAATATGTTGTAGTTGTATATAATATATAGCTTTGTGAATAAAATTAATCATGAATAATAGTGAGAGCTACAGTCTAGACATGCCATCATCGATGACGACAATCGGCAACGCACGGCATACATCTTGTTGATGAAAGAAGAAGTAGTTATGTGAGGTCATTATCATTTTCTTTTCTGTATATTGTAGAGGGTTAGTTTTTTGTTCCTTTTGCGTGATAGGTTTTTTCAAGGAAGTTTTAGTTATGTCTTAGATGAGGGTTGATTTAGATTCTAGAAAATTAGTCATTGAGAGTTTTACACATATTAGTATAAGCTAGAATTATGTACATACATTGTGATGACATTTAAATAATTATACTTTGTTTGATTACAGGCTATTATTGATGAATAATTAATTCCATGAATTGCATATAATTGGCGTGTGTCCACAGCATTATTTCTTAATAACTGCATATTTGTAACGAGTGTATGAATATTATTTTATGAAATATTATCTGAGTGCTAATCATGTTCAAGTTACAGGATAAATTGAAATGGTGCATTTTTATTGAATTCCGATTTTCCGATTACGATTGTTCATATTGTGGTATTTTGATTGACTTATTAAAAATATTCTGTATATAATCAATTTACTTACAGGGTGATATGAATTTCACAGGAAGGATTCCTGACTAACTTTTGACATATTACAGAACATTTATTTTTACTATTATTGATTAATTGTGTACACATTCATAGGAATCACGTTTTGTATAAATTTATTTTCATGCATATTTTACCACATATGTAATCTGACATAACATGCCTTTATTTTGTTTTGCACATCATTTCCAAGGAAATAATATCCGAAAAGCGAGGGATTTTGCATCAAATATGCTACCCTACCGTGGGTGAATGACCTTTCCAACATTCAATTTCAGGGTGGTCATTAATTTCGAAGCCGTCTCCTCAATTTTGAGTACCTTTAATATTTCTTAGTAGACCTATTTAGTGTTTCCAGGTATTAAGACAACCAGAGAATCAGAAAGGACAGACTCATTGTTAGAACGCATGCATGAATGCATAATTGTGAATGGGTAGTTTGAATGGCATGTGGTAGAATGGCATGTTTCGTAGAATGACGAACAGCACTTTTCATGCATGGTTCTTTCATCTAGGAATTTTAGAAAGTTGAGCATGTGGTAATAATTAAGGATTTCGACGACCATGTGTCAAAACTAGTTCAGAGGTCAATGATATAAATTTCAATTGAAATTCAAAAAGCTTTTGTAATTAAATAATTAATAAGATATTATAGGTTAAATCACTTACATCACTTATTCCATTTAATAAAGATCACTAAAAATTGGTAATTTAGTATTAGTTGGCCTAAAATAAATTGTTTTTGAATACCGGTAGTTCACATACTCATGAGTATTAGGTAGGCTGCTTTTTATAGTTTAGGGTAGTGCACTACAAATAATTATGTATAAAAAGACAATGAATATAATATTACTAAGTCACATTTGAATTCGATTTGATGTATTCATCCTTATTCTTGTATTACTTTTGATGTAATTTATGTATCTAGATCTTGTTAATTTGATGTATTTATTCTTATTTTTGTATTGCCTTTGATGTAATTAATGTATGTTGCTTTGATGTATTTATTCATATTATTGATGTTTTAAAAATGTAAATTGAATCTTGGAGAAAAGTATTAATTATTGTATGTCATTTTCATGAATCAGTTTCATAGCTGAGAGTCAGGGAAAATATTTTTTATTGAAAGAGCTTCATTTTTTTATTACAGACTCTAGATTATTATTCCTCTGAAAGAGAACTGCGAGTAATAGATAAAGTTTGAAGTAGAGTCCCCAATATTGTTCAATACTGGAAAGATGAACATTGGCGAATGGTGGTGGTAGTTACAGATCCCTTATGAAGAGGAACCCTACATATGAGCGACATGTCAACACATAAGGCTATATATGGTGGAACGAGAACGTCCCAAGCCAGTCTGGAAGAATCGGTCATTGAGAGGTGTCAAGTGTCCTGTGTTGAAGTTTTCTCTGGGATTTGCAGACAGCAGCATCAGATATCACAATTCATAGGAGAGTGATGTGATCAAGCTACAGTGAGTCTTATCCTCAGATTTATTTTCAACACATAGTCTACTAGAATTTCAATTATTGATTTGTGACTCCACTAGCCAAAAATAACAACAACCTTCCAGTGTCCTTTTTAAAGTAGGGTTTAATCAATTAGTAATTTCAGAGGAACAGTTTTTTATTCAATTTTTAGATTCCAAAATTATTTTAAAGTAGTCTTTTGAATTTAGTTTTGAACATTTCTTTAAACAGATACATTTTATTGATAATTGTATATATCGATTTTGATTCATTTAATAAATAATATTCTAGTAATTTTTGAGATTTCATCTTACTTATTCAAATTCATCAATTGATTATATTTTTGATTCTGTTTAGTTTTTGAAGCTCTTTCCATATTCCATTCTATTCCATTTGTGAGGCTTCTCAGCACTATTTCATTTTCATTTCATTCAGTTTAATTTGAATTCTCAATGTAATTCAGCAATAACTTATTGATCTTTTGTTTTATTCAACAAATTCCGAATTCACGACCCAGAGTAAGAGTTTCAGGTCAATTTTATTTATATTTTACCATTTTCCTGGTGTTTATCTGGGAACTATCATTTCCCAGTCGAAAAGACTGGGTGGCGCCCAAAAGAAGCCATATATATTGGCAGATTATTTATTGAATTTAATTAATTAATCCTTATTTGATTATTTTTCTAATTTCGAGTTACTTTACTCAAAGAGCAAGTTGACAGAGAGTTCATGGTTGAAGCTGAAAATTAGGTGTTTTTCACAATACAAGAGCATTGTTGTCATGTGTACCTGGAAATATATATGAGATAGAGCGCTCTACCTGGTCTCAGATTGTAGAGCACAAAAATACGCCCAGAGAGATTTTGAATTATACATCTAAATGGTCACAATCGTAAGATATTGTTGATCAAAAACTAAAATTCATCGAAATTGATTTTTTTCTTCAAATTCCACTCATTTTTGAAAAATCAAAACTCAGTACTCATTGGAGATAAAGAGTTCCAATTGATCTCATTTTATACAGAATTTCATAATCTAAAACAAAGGCAGGGGCAAATTTTTCTGTCCGATTACAAGATTCGGCAGAAATAGCTGAAAACTGGAAAAAGAGCTGAAAATACAAGGTTTTTGGGCAAACCTACAAGGTCTTATAATACAGAGATATTTGATTTTACTGCGAAGGAGCAGTCATGAATCTTATAATTAGATGATTCTTATTACTTTCATGAATGAATTTTATTGGTGATTCTCCTGTATTGTAAGACTTTTGAATTGTATGGAACAGGCCCTTGATAACACTTAGACTATGCATATTTTATTGTAGATGTAATAAATCAATAAGATGTATAGTTAGGAAAATAGAAAAAAATTGTAATAAAAATTATCTAGCCTTACTCTATGGAATAATTATCTCAAATGTCAGAAAAAAAAATCATAAACTCAAGTCTTCTAATTCCAATTCTCAAGAAGTATGAAATTTCAGCAAAGCGAATACTCTAGAGAATGAGGAAACCTATCTAATGGGGAATATCGATTACCCCTCAACTGGTATGGTGTCTTTGGGGTCACACTCAAGGTATGGTTGGGTCAAAAATGACCCCAAATTTGAAAAAATAAAAAAATACTCTTAGATGTATAATTAAGTCTTTATATTTGAAATAAAATAAGAACATAGTCTACTTGTTGTTCCAAGACCATTTACAATATGAAATTACAGTTTAAAAAATATTTATATTGAAAAGATCTGAAGCATGTCAAGAATGTGCAATACTATTTTTGAAAAAATAAAAAAAATACATCCTGTTGAACAAAAGTCTCTTCTGTGCTTTTATGTCATAGAGTATGAGTCCATCTCCAAAAAAACCTGTAATAACATAGTTTATATCAGTTCACGAAAAAACTGACATAGGTGAAAGATATGTATTGAAAATTTTCAAAAAATCTTACATTTTGTATGGAAATGTTCTCTCTACTTGTGTAAATCCCAGTTTTTTCATTGAATATAATATCCCTGATGTTCTCTTTCTGTGTTACATTACTTTTTATAAAAATCTTTCACACATTTTTTATAGAAAATTGAATTTATAGTTTCACAGATTGAATCCCCTTTAATGGTATGGCTGGGTCAAATGTGACCCAGCCAACGATTATTTTTTTGTTTCTGAACTTATCTTTCTGTAGAATTGTATTGGGGCCCAAAAATCATTCACCTTCACGAAAGAAGTAATAATATTATCAATAATAATAATAATTACACAAAAGCCAATCAAATTTAATTGGTATAAAATTACATCATTTGATGGAACCAATGCAACAAAATCCCAATATATGGTGATTATGAGGTAATTATATCATTATGTGATATATAAGTAAGTAAGTAATTGATTAAGTAATAAGTAATATATTATGGTAATTACGGTGATTGAATTTAGTTGGCCTTTGTGTAATTATCTGTAAGAATAACTATTGAAAGTATGGTTGGGTCAAACGTGACCCAGAAATTGAAAAACCGAATTCACTACTCACGGTATGGCTGGGTCAAAACTGACCCAAAACGCTAATAAATCGCAAACTACACGCACGAGCAGTTAGAGCATACTGGCAATTTGTAGTGCTGGCGGAAGTAGGAGAATACAAGGGGGGAGAGGGCGATCAACAGGATTATTCCTGCAAAAGATAAAAAAGTGTAGTCGGCTGGCTCAGTTTTGACCCGACCATACCAGTTAAGGGTTACAGTTTCAAGATTAGATGAGTTCCATCTCATATGGATAATGAATCAACGTGGGCGCTCTCAAGCTGACCTTGAAAAGTACCTGAGCCGGTGAACCGAAATATTCTTAGTGCGAAATAGTCTTAGTATGCTACGTCATTTTGACGTCACCGGGCATGCGCAGAAGGCCGAAATAGAAATAGTAGTCATGCGCACTTGTCGAAATATTCTTAGTATAATGTCGTCATCAATGACGTCATTGAGCATGCATGCATGCATGAATGCATAATTGTGAATGGGTAGTTTGAATGGCATGTGGTAGAATGGCATGTTTTGTAGAATGACGAACAGCACTTTTCATGCATGGTTCTTTCATCTAGGAATTTTAGAAAGTTGAGCATGTGGTAATAATTAAGGATTTCGACGACCATGTGTCAAAACTAGTTCAGAGGTCAATGACATAAATTTCAATCGAAATTCAAAAAGCTTTTGTAATTAAATAATTAATAAGATATTATAGGTTAAATCACTTACATCACTTATTCCATTTAATAAAGATCACTAAAAATTGGTAATTTAGTATTAGTTGGCCTAAAATAAATTGTATTTGAATACCGGTAGTTCACATACTCATGAGTATTAGGTAGGCTGCTTTTTATAGTTTAGGGTAGTGCACTACAAATATTTATGTATGAAAAGACAATGAATATAATATTACTAAGTCACATTTGAATTCGATTTGATGTATTCATCCTTATTCTTGTATTACTTTTGATGTAATTTATATATCTAGATCTTGTTAATTTGATGTATTTATTCTTATTTTTGTATTGCCTTTGATGTAATTGATGTATGTTGCTTTGATGTATTTATTCATATTATTGATGTTTTAAAAATGTAAATTGAATCTTGGAGAAAAGTATTAATTATTGTATGTCATTTTCATGAATCAGTTTCATAGCTGAGAGTCAGGGAAAATATTTTTTATTGAAAGAGTTCACTTTTTTATTACAGACTCTAGATTATTATTCCTCTGAAAGAGAACTGCGAGTAATAGATAAAGTTTGAAGTAGAGTCCCCAATATTGTTCAATACTGGAAAGATGAACATTGGCGAATGGTGGTGGTAGTTACAGATCCCTTATGAAGAGGAACCCTACATATGAGCGACATGTCAACACATAAGGCTATATATGGTGGAACGAGAACGTCCCAAGCCAGTCTGGAAGAATCGGTCATTGAGAGGTGTCAAGTGTCCTGTGTTGAAGTTTTCTCTGGGATTTGCAGACAGCAGCATCAGATATCACAATTCATAGGAGAGTGATGTGATCAAGCTACAGTGAGTCTTATCCTCAGTTTTATTTTCAACACATAGTCTACTAGAATTTCAATTATTGATTTGTGACTCCACTAGCCAAAAATAACAACAACCTTCCAGTGTCCTTTTTAAAGTAGGGTTTAATCAATTAGTGATTTCAGAGGAACAGTTTTTTATTCAATTTTTAGATTCCAAAATTATTTCAAAGTAGTCTTTTGAATTTAGTTTTGAACATTTCTTTAAACAGATACATTTTATTGATAATTGTATATATCGATTTTGATTCATTTAATAAATAATATTCTAGTAATTTTTGAGATTTCATCTTACTTATTCAAATTCATCAATTGATTATATTTTTGATTCTGTTTAGTTTTTGAAGCTCTTTCCATATTCCATTCTATTCCATTTGTGAGGCTTCTCAGCACTATTTCATTTTCATTTCATTCAGTTTAATTTGAATTCTCAATGTAATTCAGCAATAACTTATTGATCTTTTGTTTTATTCAACAAATTCCGAATTCACGACCCAGAGTAAGAGTTTCAGGTCAGTTTTATTTATATTTTACCATTTTCCTGGTGTTTATCTGGGAACTATCATTTCCCAGTCGAAAAGACTGGGTGGCGCCCAAAAGAAGCCATATATATTGGCAGATTATTTATTGAATTTAATTAATTAATCCTTATTTGATTATTTTTCTAATTTCGAGTTACTTTACTCAAAGAGCAAGTTGACAGAGAGTTCATGGTTGAAGCTGAAAATTAGGTGTTTTTCACAATACAAGAGCATTGTTGTCATGTGTACCTGGAAATATATATGAGATAGAGTGCTCTACCTGGTCTCAGATTGTAGAGCACAAAAATACGCCCAGAGGGATTTTGAATTATACATCTAAATGGTCACAATCGTAAGATATTGTTGATCAAAAACTAAAATTCATCGAAATTGATTTTTTTCTTCAAATTCCACTCATTTTTGAAAAATCAAAACTCAGTACTCATTGGAGATAAAGAGTTCCAATTGATCTCATTTTATACAGAATTTCATAATCTAAAACAAAGGCAGGGGCAAATTTTTCTGTCCGATTACAAGATTCGGCAGAAATAGCTGAAAACTGGAAAAAGAGCTGAAAATACGAGGTTTTTGGGCAAACCTACAAGGTCTTATAATACAGAGATATTTGATTTTACTGTGAAGGAGCAGTCATGAATCTTATAATTAGATGATTCTTATTACTTTCATGAATGAATTTTATTGGTGATTCTCCTGTATTGTAAGACTTTTGAATTGTATGGAACAGGCCCTTGATAACACTTAGACTATGCATATTTTATTGTAGATGTAATAAATCAATAAGATGTATAGTTAGGAAAATAGAAAAAAATTGTAATAAAAATTATCTAGCCTTACTCTATGGAATAGTTATCTCAAATGTCAGAAAAAAAAATCATAAACTCAAGTCTTCTAATTCCAATTCTCAAGAAGTATGAAATTTCAGCAAAGCGAATACTCTAGAGAATAAGGAAACCTATCTAATGGGGATTATCGATTACCCTTCAACTGGTATGGTGTCTTTGGGGTCACACTCAAGGTATGGTTGGGTCAAAAATGACCCCAAATTTGAAAAAATAAAAAAATACTCTTAGATGTATAATTAAGTCTTTATATTCAAAATCAAATAAGAACATAGTCTACTTGTTGTTCCAAGACCATTTACAATATGAAATTACAGTTTAAAAAATATTTATATTGAAAAGATCTGAAGCATGTCAAGAATGTGCAATACTATTTTTGAAAAAATAAAAAAAATACATCCTGTTGAACAAAAGTCTCTTCTGTGCTTTTATGTCATAGAGTATGAGTCCATCTCCAAAAAAACCTGTAATAACATAGTTTTTATCAGTTCAAAAAAAAACTGACATAGGTGAAAGATATGTATTGAAAATTTTCAAAAAATCTTACATTTTGTATGGAAATGTTCTCTCTACTTGTGTAAATCCCAGTTTTTTCATTGAATATAATATCCCTGATGTTCTCTTTCTGTGTTACATTACTTTTTATAAAAATCTTTCACACATTTTTTATAGAAAATTGAATTTATAGTTTCACTTATTGAATCCCCTTTAATGGTATGGCTGGGTCAAATGTGACCCAGCCAACGATTATTTTTTTGTTTCTGAACTTATCTTTCTGTAGAATTGTATTGGGGCCCAAAAATCATTCACCTTCATGAAAGAAGTAATAATATTATCAATAATAATAATAATTACACAAAAGCCAATCAAATTTAATTGGTATAAAATTACATCATTTGATGGAACCAATGCAACAAAATCCCAATATATGGTGATTATGAGGTAATTATATCATTATGTGACATATAAGTAAGTAAGTAATTGATTAAGTAATAAGTAATATATTATGGTAATTACGGTGATTGAATTTAGTTGGCCTTTGTGTAATTATCTGTAAGAATAACTATTGAAAGTATGGTTGGGTCAAACGTGACCCAGAAATTGAAAAACCGAATTCACTACTCACGGTATGGCTGGGTCAAAACTGACCCAAAACGCTAATAAATCGCAAACTACACGCACGAGCAGTTAGAGCATACTGGCAATTTGTAGTGCTGGCGGAAGTAGGAGAATACAAGGGGGGAGAGGGCGATCAACAGGATTATTCCTGCAAAAGATAAAAAAGTGTAGTCGGCTGGCTCAGTTTTGACCCGACCATACCAGTTAAGGGTTACAGTTTCAAGATTAGATGAGTTCCATCTCATATGGATAATGAATCAACATGGGCGCTCTCAAGCCGACCTTGAAAAGTACCTGAGCTGGTGAACCGAAATATTCTTAGTGCGAAATAGTCTTAGTATGCTACGTCATTTTGACGTCACCGGGCATGCGCAGAAGGCCGAAATAGAAATAGTAGTCATGCGCACTGGTCGAAATATTCTTAGTATAATGTCGTCATCAATGACGTCATTGCCCATGCGCTGTACAGTTCTACACTATCACAGCAACAAGTTAATGCTCACGCACGCGAGCAATACCTACTATTACTTGAGTAATAGTAGGTACTGACGCGAGTCCGCGTGATCAGTGTTACCAACAATAGAAACTCTAAACTATAATTTCCCTATGGATTCCTACAGCAAGATTTCTTTCCTAGCAATAGCTTGGCGCAACATCAGATCATTACTGTAGTAACTCAAAAAAGCTAGATTACTATGGCATTTCTTCCCACCTTACCATTCATCAAATCGATTTTTAAGGCTGAATAATTTTTTTTTAAAGAAAAATATCAACTTAGTTTGAGTTGATACTGCATAGGGAGTATGAGTTCAATTTTTCTACTTGATATTATCTGGTGAAATTTAAACAATATAACATTTTTATTTGGAGATTGATTAATTAGTTTATTGATCATATTAGCAATTATTAGTTTTATATTTCATTTCAAATTAAGGGTCAAGTTGAGGGTCTCAACCAACTTATTTTTTAATTCCTCACACTAATCTTTCAAATCAATGTGAATCGACTGTATTCAAATTCACACCATTATTCTACAATGGATGATTATTATTTTCAAGGGTGCCCAGGGGATGCATATTACATGGGGGGGGGGGAGAGTTTCTTAATTCAGTGGTGGGGGGGGAAGGTGTGTTCACCCGTGTTATCATAACAATAATTTCAATCTTTCAATTTCTTCCTTTCAATAGATTCAATGCTTCACATTGAGTTGTGATCGATAGATAGATACTATAGATATTATAGACTAACATGATAGAACATAATTTCGACTTAGATTACATCATCATCAGTATTTTCAATGTCCTTTTAAATGATATTCTATTGATTTGGAATGTTTACTCAAATTCAAGAGGAAGAAGACTTTCAATGATATAGAATGAAACACATGTTGCAATCTATTATAATGACAATAATCCAAGGTTATGCTCCACGAAGTTCCATGATGATTTTGCAATTAAATATTCGCAATTGCATTTCTTTTGTTATTCCAAACTCTCCAATAACTCTTCAGTTAATTATTAATTAAAATATAATTATATGAGAGATTTTGAATATTAACATTAATAATAAGAGCTTACACATAATATTAAAATTCATATTCATAATCATATTATGATGACTGCGGCAATAGATTAAAATATCAATATTTCGATATCTTTGTCTTTTCAAGTTTTCTTCAATTTTTAAATGAGAAAGTAAGACTTTTAAAGATACAGAGAAATTTTAAGACTTTCAAGATACAGAGTATTGAATACAGACTTTTGAATACCAATTTCCATCCAAGATGATTCACTGAAGTTTATACTTTTGACCAAGCTTGTACTTGAAATAGTTTTGGATTGGGCCTATGAAGTACTTAGGTTTCACTCCAATTGAAATTTCGTGGGATACTAATCCCCCTCCGCCGTCTATGCGTTCTTGAAATTCTTGGGTTCTCTCTAAATCAATAAAATTCTTGTGTGGGTGTCCCAAAAAAGCTAGTGATGTAGTATGACTAACGAGAATTTGTTTAGATGGGGGGAAGTGTGTGTAGAAGCTTATTTTTTTCTGAATCAATGGGGGGGAGGGTAAGAGGTCAACCGAGTAAAGCAAGTTTGATAATGATGTTGATGTGTTGTGAAAATCATTACTTCAATACTTCAGTATCTTATCATTTAGAACACTTTATAAAACTTTAATAGCCTACACTTGATAATACTTCAATATACTTAGCAATACACAAAATTATTGTGGAGAGGCTACTGATCCATGACAGACGGCAATCATAAGTGTGGTGATTTAAATTTCGACAATGTATAGGATGTATTGGGCCATCTATACATGGTCGAAGACTCAAGATAATACACTATAGCTCTCTAGAATCGACATCCACGAGAATAACATTCACAATTATTTAAAACTACCATAAACTAGAACTTCGCTTTGCTCTTTGAATAGGAAATTGAATTAGTGTTAAGAAGCCAATCTAATAAATGAATTCTATATAATAAGAAGCCAATCAATTGTGATAGTGTGAAATTGAGTGGGTATTATTGCAGTTGTTTTTTGTGTATCAGGTCCAAACCTGAGGTTAAATTCTTAAAGTATTTTTCATTGAAGTTCCTGGCTCATAGTTATTAGTTGCTAAAATAGGTGACGATTAAATATTGCTGAGAATCTGTGCATTTGGATGAACGAATCCACTGTAAGCTCCCAACTAATCACAGATTCAAATAGATTTTCAATAGTAGAATAATGTCAGTAAATTTTACAGGAGAGGAGAAACTCTCCGCCGTTTACATTGGTGCACAACGGTGGGATAGACTGCAAGAGTGTCTTTCGAACCTCATGTCTAAGGAGTAAGATAGGAAAGAAGTAAGAACTTTAGTTAGTTCTTAGTTATTGAAGACCTAAACTTTATTTTAGTTATTTTTAATTAATAGTCCACGTTGTGCCATGAAGATTAACTAAGTCATGGTATAAAGAAATTCTCGGCGACATAATTTGATATCCGGTCTACGGTGAAGAGGTTTATAGAACACCTCCACCGGTTACAGATTGAAATCCGGTGTGAGGTAAATTGGTTTATAAAACACCTCCACCGGTTCATTATAAAAGACCTTTCTAGTATTCAATGTATTGATATCACTGCGACTTTGATGTTGCCTCTTCTTACAAAAATAAATACTCCCCTCTCAATGGAACACTTGAAGAAAATGTTTGCAAACTGGCTAGGGAAACAATAGTCCCATCTGTACTCCCAGAATTCGAAGAAACTATACTGTGAGGGTCAGCTATTGTTGTAGATATTCTTATTGTTATGAATAATCGACACTTTCCTTCGAAAACTTCCAGATTGTAGACTGGACAGACAATAAGCCCTCTTGTGAGAAAAGCACCATGTCCCTTCAGCTAGAAAAGGTTTTGTTATGGAATACGTTTGAACCTCCGATAACATCACCCTATGTTTTTGACGACCCATTTCCCTCTTAGCAGGTCACTTTCGACTCATTTATGTAATTTGAACAAGAATGCAGCTTTCAAAGCCAAACAGCAATAGACCTACAAACATGGATACAATGAACTTCTCTCCTCTTCAAAGAAGATGAGTGAATATTTAAAAATGATAATACAATATTGTCCATATATGATTCGCTAATAATAAGGATGGAGAAGAGAATTACAATCATATTACTTTCTCTTATAATCATATTCATTCGCAAAGTTGAAATAGATCTTTCCTGTTGAATCTATGATAAAAAACGTGAATTATCTTGGTTTCCGAGTTTCAAAAATGGCCATGAAAATTTTTTTGTGGAATCTATCGATTGGAACTCAACAGTTATGTAATCAGGGTGATTCCCCTGCCTAGAACTGTCGTTCTCACCTCAAATTTTCAAATTCAGTATTCTTTTGGTGGATACGTAAATTTTCTCGATTTACCAGTTTAAACTAGCCATAAATAATTCCGTATTTGATTTTTTCATTATAACTTACTGGTTCTGAATCTACGATGACCTTCTCTTCATAGAACTTTCATAATCGATGATCTATAAGCATATTTTTGTGCTCATCTGACCAAAATACATTTATTTTGTAGAACTTGAAGGGCATTATTTTTTTGAATCCTGTTGTTCCAAATATTTACATGGAACTATTGACATAACTCATAAGGAACTGTAGAATTATTGATTCTACATCCAGAACAGTCAATTTTCGATGTAGTTCTGGATAATGTTCTTCCAACTTTACACTGGCGTTGATAATTAATAGTAAAGTCAAGCGCTGGCTTATCTAGGAGCTCTATTATTAGTAGTTTTGCATGCATAAACTCTCACTAATTCGTATATTCTATATTTAATTCATACATCAAGAATCAAGGGAGAGAAAGATAATGATTACAGTGTGGGCTAATGGCTAACTAATTGAGTTGATTGAATATTTTTTTAATCAGCTTATAATTCTGAAATTTTTCATTTGCCATTTTAAAAATATGACAATAGTTTTTTCAATTTCAAATTTGCATTTTATAACTATTTCCATATTGTATTCGATTTTTTTTACAATATCTGTGATTGATCATTGAATATATTTATTATTCTACGATTTGAATGATTTATTCATAACCATCCATAATAAGTATCATCCTCCTCCTACTCCTCTTCCTACTTCTCCTCCTCCTCCTCCTCCTACCCCTCCTCCTCCTCCTCCTTCTCCAGAGTATGATAGCTGATGGCAAATGCATTTGAATGCATCAATCAATTGACCACATCTTGTAAGATTTACCGATCAACTAAGTTCATTTTCAATAAAGACGTGCAATCTATGAGCTCATTCCAGGAAATACAAGTATTAGATAGTTGTTTCCTCCTAAAGAATGTCTCCTTTTGTCAAATGTGGTGCATAAATGTGAGTGGGTGAGTGTGCGTGTTCATTGAATCATAGGTATATGCTTAGTTTTGCCATGTGTATACAAGGAATGTCAAAGTCAAGGACCAACACTATTGTCGATGAGACGGCGGCCTAGTATTAGTCTTCAAAGGCAAAATGCAAAAACAACCCCTAAAAAGAAACTGGAAAATAGATTCTTTTCATACGTGAACACATAGTTAAGACTAATCTAACATGATTAATGTGCCTGACTGATTTTCCCTCTGCCAAGTCTACAGAAGAGTTAGAACAATATCTGTCACATAAGTGTAAAGTGAAATTTCATCCCTGAAGATTGTATGTTCCAAGTTTTTAAAACTGAATTAATCATGGACAGAGGTTTTAAAAATGCTCTACAACATCTTTTTGTATATAAAGTCTTAAAGCTATTCTATGTCGGAGCTGGCAATACTGGTACAGAGAATTTATAATACAATACAAGAAGAATCACACAAAGAATGTTTCGTTTACCATAAGTCAATGAATCAATTTTCAAGCAATAGATCCAATATGTAGCTCCAAAATACTTCAATCAACTACCATACGAAATTAAATCATCTGAAAATAAAGTTTTTTTACTTTCCTTGCCCTATTACCATAGGTAAGGAAAGTATTGCTTTCCGAAAAAAATTAAGGTACCCGAATTTATAAATTTCTATATGTTTCAAGGTCCCCTGAGTCCGAAAAAGTGGTTTTTGGGTATTGGTCTGTATGTGTGTGTGTGTGTGTGTGTGTGTGTGTGTGTGTGTGTGTGTGTGTGTATATATAA